>NC_134405.1:1049743-1102243 GCF_038048845.1 Mixophyes fleayi | reverse complement strand
GAGACACACAGAGGAGAGAGAGACACAGAGACAGGAAGTTAGGAGAGAGACAGAGAGGAGGAAGGTGAGACACACAGAGGAGAGACACACACAGAGACAGGAAGGTAGGAGAGACAGTGAGGAGGAAGATGAGACACAAAGAGGAGAGAGAGAGACACAGAGATAGGAAGTTAGGAGAGAGACAGAGAGGAGGAAAGTGAGACACACAGAGACAGGAAGGTAGGAGAGAGACAGAGAGGAGGAAGGTGAGACACACAGAGGAGAGAGAGACACAGAGACAGGAAGGTAGGAGAGAGACAGAGAGGAGGAAGGTGAGACACACAGAGGAGAGAGACACACAGAGACAGGAAGGTAGGAGAGAGACAGAGAGGAGGAAGGTGAGACACACAGAGGAGAGAGACACACAGAGACAGAGAGGAGGAAGGTGAAACACACAGAGGAGAGAGACACAGAGAGACAGGAAGGTAGGAGAGAGACAGAGAGGAGGAAGGTGAGACACACAGAGGAGAGAGACACAGAGAGACAGGAAGGTAGGAGAGAGACAGAGAGGAGGAAGGTGAGACACACAGAGGAGAGAGACACAGAGAGACAGGAAGGTAGGAGAGAGACAGAGAGGAGGAAGGTGAGATACAGAGAGGAGGAAGGTGAGACACACAGAGGAGAGAGAGACACAGAGACAGGAAGGTAGGAGAGAGACAGAGAGGAGGAAGGTGAGACACACAGAGGAGAGAGACACACAGAGACAGGAAGGTAGGAGAGACAGAGAGGAGGAAGGTGAGACACACAGAGGAGAGAGAGACACACAGAGACAGGAAGGTAGGAGAGAGACAGAGAGGAGGAAGGTGAGACACACCGAGGAGAGAGACACATAGAGACAGGAAGGTAGGAGAGAGACAGAGAGGAGGAAGGTGAGACACAAAGAGGAAAGAGAGACACAAAGACAGGAAGGTAGAAGAGACAGAGAGGAGGAAGGTGAGACACACAGAGGAGAGAGACACACAGAGACAGGAAGGTAGGAGAGAGACAGAGAGGAGGAAGGTGAGACACACAGAGGAGAGATAGACACAAAGACAGGACGGTAGAAGAGACAGAGAGGAGGAAGGTGAGACACACAGAGGAGAGAGACACACAGAGGAGAGATAGACACAGAGACAGGACGGTAGAATAGACAGAGAGGAGGAAGGTGAGACACACAGAGGAGAGATAGACATGCAGAGACAGAGAGGAGGAAGGTGAGACACACAGAGGAGAGAGACACATAGAGACAGGAAGGTAGGAGAGAAAGAGAGGTGGAAGGTGAGACACACAGAGGAGAGAGAGACACAGAGACAGGAAGGTAGAAGAGACAGAGAGGAGGAAGGTGAGACACACAGAGGAGAGAGACACACAGAGACAGGAAGGTAGGAGAGAGACAGAGAGGAGGAAGGTGAGACACACAGAGGAGAGAGACACACAGAGACAGGAAGGTAGGAGAGAGACAGAGAGGAGGAAGGTGAGACACACAGAGGAGAGAGACACACAGAGACAGGAAGGTAGGAGAGAGACAGAGAGGAGGAAGGTGAGACACACAGAGGAGAGAGACACAGAGATAGGAAGGTAGGAGAGAGACAGAGAGGAGGAAGGTGAGACACACAGAGGAGAGAGACACACAGAGGAGAGATAGACATAAAGACAGGACGGTAGAAGAGACAGAGAGGAGGAAGGTGAGACACACAGAGGAGAGAGACACACAGAGGAGAGATAGACACAGAGACAGGACGGTAGAATACACAGAGAGGAGGAAGGGGAGACACACAGAGGAGTGAGAGACACACAGAGACAGGACGGTAGAATACACAGAGAGGAGGAAGCTGAGAAACACAGAGGAAGAGAGACACAGAGACAGGAAGGTAGGAGAGAGACAGAAAGCAGGAAGATGAGACACACAGAGTAGGGGTAAGAGTCACATATATGAGGGTAAGAGATACACAGAGGAGGTGTAAAAGACATATATATATAAAGAGTAAGAGACACAGAGTAGGAGTCAGAGTCACATACATGAGGGTAAGAGATACACAGAGTAGGGGTAAGAGTCACACAGAGGAGGATGCTGTTCCCGTTAGGGAGGAAGGAGACTTAGGGGTAGGGTTCATTAGTTACCCTAACCTGTAACTAATGAACTATCAGCAGCAGGTTTTAAAGTGCAATTTTTTGTATAAATTAATAGTTATCTATAGTGAAGCCATTAGTGATAACTTGTTTCCCAGCTATATAACAACAATTAGCAGTTATTAAGTGTTTCTTGTAATCAGGCTGGGGCAGCTCTTATACAGAGCTATTTCCCATATCGATGTACTGTATATCCCTGGTATGCCCCTTATCAGCGGGTTCTAAACATATATTATTATAATTTTTTTATAAGACATCCGCTGCATTGTACAGTAGGTGGGATGAAAGGGGAAGACAAGATAGGTAATGTAACATAATATAATTATTACAGATGAACAGTGGTTGAGTGAAAGCGAGTCATGACTCCATTTTGATATACCATTTATATCTACATGAAGTTACCATGTATCTACATACTAATGTTCAGTTTGAGATTAAAATGTCAATCTCAATTCATTCTTTTGGCTAAGCTCAAGTGCATTATCTGACTTTGTACGGTTGGTTCGGGAAGGCTGGTGGTGTTTGGAGACCAAGGTGCCTGTGCCTCCAGGGGACCTGAAAATGCACTTGTTTTGGAACTGGAACCCTCACCTTGCATAACCCCGGGGTAAAGGTGACTACCCGAGACTGGCGGTAGAGGCGCTCCCGAAGACACATGTATATAAATATGGAATGTGAATAACACAGACCAACAACAAAAACATTTTCTTTTAGTAATTAAGGATATTTGAAAGAAATTATAGCATTTTGTGGTTGTGTAGAGGCCTGTCCAAGAGCTCCGGTTCCGGTGCCCGTGAAGAGGGCGAACATGGATCCGGAGGCTGCCGCTGTGACCCTGAAGGGACCGAAGATGGCTCTGGCTGCTGTGCCCATGAAGAGGGCGAAGAAAGAACAGAAGAGGAGCTACTCACCGATCCAGCGTTCCAGCGGTGAGTATTACATAGTAACAAAGTAACATAGTTGATGAGGTTGAAAAAAGACACCAGTCCATCAAGTTCAACCTATTTTGGATCTCCTGCGATCCTGCACTTATATTTGAAATTAATCCAGAGTAGGCAACCGCCCATCTGTTTCAATTTTGAAAATCCCCCCAGACTCAATATTGCAATCCAATTTTTACCCTATATCCACTACTATCCTTTATTTTAAATTAACGGTCGTATCCCTGAATACACCTTTCCGCTAAAAATTTGTCTAACCCTTTCTTAAACATATCTATTGAATCTGCCATCACAACCTTCCCTGGCAATGAATTCCATATCTTGACTGCCCTTACTGTAAAGAACCCCTTTCTTTGCTGGTTGTGAAATTTCCTCTCCTCTAACCTTAGGGGATGACCACGTGTCCTGTGTATGGTCCTTGGGGTAAAAAGTTCCCATGAAAGCTCTCTGTATTGACCCCTAATGTATTTGTACATAGTAATCATATCTTCTCTTAGACGCCTCTTTTCTAAAGTAAACATCCTAAACTGGCTAACCTTTCCTCATAACCTAATGACTCCATACCCTTTATCAATTTTGTCGCCCTTCTCTGAACCCTTTCTAGTTCCAAATTATCTTTTTTATAGAGTGGTGCCCAGAACTGTACTGCATATTCAAGATGAGGTCTTACCAACGATTTATACAGTGGCAAAATTACACTGTCTTCCCTTGCATCTATGCCCCTTTTTATGCATGCCAATACTTTGTTTGCCCTTGCAGCTGCTGCTTGACATTGAGCACTATTGCTAAGTCTACTGTCTACGAGCACTCCCAAATCCTTTTCCATTATAGATTCTCCCAAATTAATTCCATTTAATATATAGATTGCGTTCTTGTTTTTGATCCCTGAATGCATAACCTTACATTTATCTGTGTTAAACCTCATATTCCATTTAGCCGCCCAATCCTCCAGTTTATTTAAGTCCCTCTGTAGAGAAGCTACATCTTGCTCTGATTTTATTACCTTACAGAGTTTAGTGTCATCTGCAAAAATAGAAACTTTACTCTCTAAACCATCACCAAGGTCATTAATAAATATATTAAAAAGGAGTGGTCCCAGCACGGAACCTTGAGGTACTCCACTTAAGACCTTTGACCAATTAGAAAATGTTCCATTTATCACAACTCTCTGTTCCCTATTCTCTAACCAGTTTTCGATCCAAGTACAAATTTTGATTTCTAGACCCAGTTCCCTTATTTTGTAAACCAACCTCTTGTGTGGCACTGTATCAAAGGCCCTTGCAAAATCTAAGTAGACCACATCTACTGTCCTGCCCTGGTCTAAGTTCCCACTAACTTCCTCGTAGAAACTAATTAGATTAGTTTGACATGACCTATCCGTCACAAATCCATGTTGATTCCCACTAATAATTTTATTCTTTCCTTTCCGCAGGTCTTGGCAGCGGAGGGAGGATAAGTCAATCAGGGCTCACCTTTCCCCGCTGGCCAATCGGCGGCTGGATGAGTGAGCCAATTACGGCTCACCTCCGGCCGTTCAAAAGATTGGCGCTGCGGCGAGCCAATGAGCGTTTGCGGCGGCGGCCAGTGATGACGTTGTGCCGGCCAGCACCATCTTGTCAGAAGTTCGTCGGCGGAGTCAAGAGAGGACGTCGTGGAAGGTCCGGAGAGATCTTCAATCAAAAAGACGCCGGAAGTGGCAGGGTGCCCTTGTCAGGGCAAGGAGCTACCTTGCCACTGATAATCACCGCTGGAGACGTCGGCGGGGAGCCGTTGTAAGGTCTAGGAGCACCCCCGCCCAGAAGACTGCCAGAAACGCTGCGCCGAAGAGGAGAAGAGGACCGTGGCCACAGTCGGGCGCTAGGCCCATGGGCATTTGTTAGGGGCATAAGGCCCAGGGAAATGGGTACAAGGCCCGGTAAGAAAAGTTAGGGGGCACAAGGCCCAGTCTACTAGGGCACAAGGCCCGTATAGGTAGTTAGTGGGCTTAAAGGCCATAGTACATAAATGTCACAAGGCCCTAGGTAGTGGGCTAGTGCCCATAACTAAGTAGGCCACAAGGCCTAGTGAGAGTGGGTTAGGCCCACAATGTGACAGGGCACAAGGCCCCAGTTAGTGGCCTAGAGGCCCATGGTGTAGAGCATAAGGCCCTGGTTGTAGTCGGTGGCATGAGAGCCCTGAATAGAGTAAGGCGCGGTTCTGTGTGTAAGGTGAGTACACTAGGTGGAAGGCAACAGTAGAGCAGAAGGCTCCTGTTAGAACTGTATTAACCGGCTGGTTAGATAGTAGCTGTGTACTTGAGTGGTCAGCCTGCCATATTCTGTAACAGAGTTTTATTCCGTCTGTGCGGTGAATATTTCCTTGTGTATTGTGACACATAGCCAGGGAAGAATACACCGTAGTTTTTCCGTCCCATAGGTCCCTGGGGTTACGCTGGTTTCCAGAGGTGGTGATCAAGTATCTCACTGGCAGTGCGACACAGCTCAATTGAGTTCCAGGGGCGGCCCGTGGTTCTGGTTGAGTGTCCCAGTCCTCAGTTCTGCGCAGGTTCTCTGGCGGTTCCGGAGTGGGATACGTGTTCCGCCTGAGTGGAGGCAGTCGTTGCGGTTCCGGTGGTGACGATCAGCGGTTCCGTGCGGCAGTCGACTCTCAGGGTGGTGTGCTGTTCCAGTGAGCCTCTTTCGGGCCTTGTGGGCCTTGGTCCTTAGGATTCCGTGGGTGACCCCATAGCAAGAAGACAGTCTTCTTGGTATGACCTGGGTGAGGGTGTTAGGGAACAGCCCTCCAGAATAGACCGTGAACACCGGCTGCTGTTCCCCCGTAGAGTACAGTGAGTAGGTCCCGGTAGTACACCACACCTAGTTGTAGTCATCGTTATATAGTTGAGTTGCGTTACCAGCCATTAGTAGTTGTTAGGGTCGGGTTGCCTGTTGTAGTAAGTAAGTAGTTTGTGGGTGTACACCTTAGTCTCACCCCCAGAGTAGAGGGAGGCTGTGTGTTCTCTGTTGCCCACAGGTGTCTGGAAGGAGCAGGAAAGCAGGGACCGGAGGTTGGAGTGCCCGGTGAGTATAGTGCTCGATTCCCTCTTCCGGTTAGGCCTTCACTGAGAGGTGAGTGGGGTACTTGAGGCGGGACTGTTCCTGGTCTCAAGTGCTCATAGTCCCCTGCGCCCTTGGCAAGAGAAAAACGAGGGTGGCGGCAAGCGAGCTTGACTAGAGTGTCTTCGCTCATTGCTGTGGTCTCGGCCAGCCCTTTCCTGGTAGGCACAGCCGTAATTTCTGTCTCTTCCCCAGAGGGACGTGGCTGGAGGTGACAGGGGTTTCGTTGCTGGTCTGCTGGGATAGGACATTGGCTGGGGCATCGGAAGCGGACAGGAGGTGACTATCGTTTCTAAGATAAGTTCATCTGTGTGCGTCTGTCCTGTTCCCCGCAGGAGCTACAGTTGCTGAATTAAAAAAGTTTTTTTGAATTGGCTCTAGTTCTTTATATAATGGATACCCTAAATTAACAGGAAACTTAGCCATAACACATGGATATGGGAATCTACCAGAATATTCTAGAAGGTGTTCTGTGTATGTTAGGGAATTTATACTGTAAGCTTTAATGGGGTAAGGAATGATATGAATGAGTTCTCTGTACAGCGCTGCGGAATCAGTGGCGCTATATAAATAAATGATTATGAGGATGATGATGGTTGACAGGGAAAAAAATCATTCTCCTACTATTCCATATCAATCTGGGACTCATGAAACGATTTGTTAAGGCCTTGGACAAAGATCGTGATTGCTTTAAATACATGTGTAGATCGTTTCCTGGACTATGTATGGAAAACCTGAAAACTGGAATCTTTGATGTCCCTCAAATTGAAAAACTTATCAAGGATTGTAATTTCATAATATTCATGAATGGTGTTGAAGCTTCTGCCTGGTGCAGTTATGTCTCAGTTGTCAAGAACTTCGTGAAGAAGATAATTATGAAGAACTGGTGAAAAACATGCTCACAAACGTCAAAATGTGGGTACTAATATCGGCATAAAGATACACTTTCTCCATAGCCACTTACACAGACTTCCGGATAATCTTAGTGATATTAGTGAGGAAGAAAGGATATAAAGGTGATTGAGAACAGGTATGAAGGCAGATGGGACAGATGATGGCTGACTATTGCTGGAGCTTCCAACATGATTGTCCTGATAAGAAATATGTAAAACAGACAGGTGAGATAGGCCAATAGTTGGCCTTCCCACACAAGTAAGTGTGTATAACTGACATTGATGCAGATTTGCTTGCCAAAAACATCTGTCTTGAACATGCAATTAAAAGTCCACATTCTGAGAACTTAAGAGGATAGAACTGGACACTGGCTAAGAATACATGTATAGATGGAGAAATGATGGGTGATGATTTACACTATGTGATGGAAGACTGGTTAATTATTTTTTTCATTGAATCAGAGAAAGCATATGCATCGGTGCCAGAGTAACAAAATCCTTCATTAAGACCAGAGTGGACACCAGACCTCAACTACGGACAGCGTCATTAGTAGACATTTAAAAGACTTTGAGAGGGCACAATGTTAAATGGTCAAGATGGCATTGGCCTTGGGCCATGTGACAGGATGGACCGCCTATGCTACAGTCTGTTGTGTTGCTGGGGCCGGCTGGACTTGCCCTGCCACCTTTCTTTCTCCCAAATGCGCCCTCTAAACGACGTAGGAGGGGATTTTGCTGCTGCCACCAATAGGCTCCTTAGCAGCACATAGAACCGCACCCTTCTGGGTAACTCTCGCTGCTAGTGTAACCCCTTGCTGGTACACCAGGACTGATACCCTGACCTCTTGCCTTCAGATAAGGGTTGCTGTGGATGGTTCCCCCTGGCCTATCACACAGGACAGAGCTGCAAGTAGCGGGCAGAGCGTTTGTATTGGATGCTGGTTCCTAACCTCAGAACAGCCGGATAACAGATTAGATGTGGTTTAATCTGTAGGTCACAGGAATTACAACAGGCATCAAAGCGAGGTCCTTAAGCAGTGATGTTTATTACCTCTGGAAGTCCTGGAAAGGACTGTTACATGCACTACTTGCTATCAAATGACACCATTTAGGTGACGTCACTTAGGCATATTGAGACCTTGTACGGTCCAACCCAGGCAGCCTGGAGCTTGTTCTGACGCGTGGGCAACAGAACAAGGACCATCCCCCCTACCTCCAACACTATGGCGCATGCACCCTGATCATATCAAGTCTTCTGTTTGGCCTGCGCTTCCGCTAGGTCAGCCTGCGCGAGCCCCATGAGATTCTCTAACCAACCTCTGAGCTTTAACACATACTCCACCACAGAGACATCCTGAGTGGGTAACTCACTTGTGAACGGTGTCCCTTGATTGGTTAGGATCTCACTAGGGAATTCTACTCTACTAAATACTCATAGAAGCGCGTCTCCTTCCTTTTCCGCAGTTATGGCAGACAGAGCTATAGCCTCAGGATTCCTTGTGGTGTAGTCCACCACGGTGAAGCTGTACCTCTTCCCCGATCTACTTCTTCCCCGATCTACTGTGCACAGGCAGGGAACCTACTATGTCCACAGCCACTCGCTGAAAAGGTTGCTCAACTATTGGCAAGGACCTGAGGGAAGCACAAGCACTGGGGCACCCAAGACGCTGACACACTTTACATGACTTACAGTAGGCCCTGACGTCATCCGACATTCCCGGTCAGAAAAAGTTCTGTGTTAGGTGCTTAAGAGTTTGTTCTCTTCCCTGGTGTCCCACCATAGGGATTTAGTGGGCAACTGACATCAGTTGCGCGCGAAAGCTCCATAGTACCACCAGTTGAACTTGTTCCCGGACTGGTCTATTCTCATCTACCTTTGTGCCAGGTCACACTCCCCACCTCAATCCCTGGAAGGCTGCTGCCAGCTTGGTGCCTGATACCTACCAGTGAGGGATCAGAGAGCTGAGATGCCCTGATCTATTTCCTGCAGCCATCACAATCGTCAGGAAACTCTTAAGGGGTTACTAGGGTCAGTCAAAGTGGGGTCAGTCAATGAGAGGTCACTGTGGTCAGCTATACTCAGCAATGATGCTGGCATATTGCTAAGGACAAGAGCATCACCGGGCTCCCCCATAAGATCAGGCTGGCAAGAGACAACATCCTCTGCATTGCTAGGGGACGTAGTCTTTTCAGAGGCAAGGAGCTGGCTGGTTCCTGAAGACATAGCAGCTTGAGACATTTTCTCTGGGATGGCTGATGCTGTGGTTGTTGGCGATGGCTGTTATTTAGCAGCTGTGGTCTTTTCCTCTGGGCTGGATTGTGCAGGTGTAGATCATAATGAGTGTAGGCTGGCAGCTTTGTTCCAGGTAACAGAGTTGAGAAATGCACAATTCCACTGTTGGGAGGCCATCTATAACGGCAACATCTAGCAACTCCTGGCCATCTTCTGAGTCCAGATACACCCTTGCTACAGGCACTTCCTTCTCCAGTCCCTCTGCCACAGTAACTCTGGCAGTGCGATGCTGCAATGCTGCAGTGCTGCAGCAGGATCAATAACATGGGGACTCACTACAGTGCTTCACACCCCTGAGTCTCTAAGTCATTCTCCCTGCAGGGGTCTCACTTGGATCGGCTACAGGTTCCGCCACATGTTTTTGGGGGTCTTTTGGACAAACAAGTGACTCTCTCCGCTGAGTCACTTTCAGAGCCTCCACACTTCATTGGGCTGTCAAAGGTGGAAACAATCTCTACTGGCTCACCTTTGTCAGTTATGCAAGTCAGTCAGGCCCCAGGACTTAGATTAGGGGCACAAGTCTGGGGTGCTGGGGCTGTGGGACAGTTCATCCTTAGGTGACCGGTTTCCCCGCAACTGTAGCACTTCTCCAGCCTGGGCTCCGATGGACTCTGATAACTCCCAGGAACAGGGCTGGACAGTGGCGAACAAGAGGTACCCGGAGGGTTGGATACTTGCTTTTGGGGGTGAGTAGAGGAGGGATGTCCACCTGATTGTACAGTCCTTTTGGGTTGGCTGTTAGCCTGGCGCTTCTGCCAGTGTGGCCTCACTGCCACATACTGATTCGCCAACTGGGCTACTTCAAGGGTGGCTGGCTTCCTTTCCACATCCATTCTTTCACCTCTGATGTTCATGGCGGTGAAACTGCACTTGGCACATCAAGTCTATTACCTTCTCCACAATGTGGGCACCTGCTCCACGAACCCACTTCCTGGCAGACTCCCGCAGCAGGTTGGCAAACTCCTTATGGCGTGTAGTTTCTAGGCAAGGTCCCTTAACTTCTGATGATAGGTCTCTGGGGTAATAGTGTACCGTTTAAAGGGTGCCCTTTTTACCATATCACTGTCCGCACAGTCCTTTGAGGGAACCCCAAGGTAGGCCTCCACTGCACGTCCTTGCAATTTGGGCACCAAATGATTAACCCAATCTTCTCTGGGAACAGCGTGTAGCCTGCAGGTCCTTTCAAATACCTGGAGGTGCTCATCAATATTCCCCACACTGCCCTCAAATGGGCTGCATGGCTGGCGCCCTTCCCTCTTGACGTCATGCCTCGCTGACCTGCGTCTGCTCAGCTGCAATTGCAATGTCCCCTAAGGGTGCCAGCTGGATCCTTAGCCCGGCGGCCCTGTGCTCATCATAGATCTGGTTCTGCTGGTACTCTGTTGAGAAATGGTCTGGAGGTCTGGTTCACCTTGTTCCCCTTTTTTAACTGGGCCGCAGCCTTCGCCACTGCCGCCATCAGTTTCCTCTGCCGCATTACATAGAGTCTCAAGGTCCGTCCTGGACATGTTGGCGTAATCCGTCATCCTGTGCGTTCTCCTGGTTGCAGTTATTGCTCTCCTGAATAACTCAGATCTCCTAACTGGTGCAAGAAAATCCACCTGGGGTTATCCCACCGCTTGCCACCAGAAATCTGTGACAGGATGGACCTCTTATGCCACCCTGTTGTGTTGCTGGGGACCGTCTGGGCTTTCCTTACTACCGTCCCCTTTCTTTCTCCCAAATGTGCCCTCTAACCGCAGTAGAAGGGGCTTTTACTGCTGCACCCCTAGACTCCTTAGCGCACCTAGAACCGCGTCCTTCTGGCTAACTCTCGCTGCTAGTGTACCCCCCCTGGTGGTACACCTGGGCTAGTACACCTGACCTCTTTGATATACAAACAAATATGTAAACTGAGGAATAGAGAAATAATTGTCAGTACAGAGTCCCCACAGATTGTTGGGTGCAGGTATAGCCTATCAAATCTTCGGATGTGTTCAACCAACAGGGGTCAGACTGTGAAGAATGTCCATGTCATGTCCAATATATCAACTATATTTACACAAATAATTATTTGCTCGTTCTTTGCTGAAATCATCACCTTCTTCAGTGTCCAGTAGTATATCGCTATTTCTTAGTTTATTTATTTGTTTGTATATAGTTCTTTTTGAAAATATTCAAAATAAAGTTCCCTGGGAAACGATGTGACAGGTTGCATATTGGGGACTGCAGTCATTTAAGTTACTGTGACATCACTGGCCCCAACCCTTTGTATGATGCATGCAATAGACAAGAGCATTCCTACAAAGCAAGTTGAGAGAAGCTCCTCCCTCCTTACATGGCAACCGAGGGTGGGACAGAGCCTGGTGGCTATAGTTATGTATAAATGCTGCAGTTATTTAATGTATATTATTCTTGAAAAACATTTCAGACAGCGGATATATTTACCAGTGAATGCGCAGTAACAAGTGGGGAATTTACCTTTTCTATGGGCCTCCTGCTTAAGGTGACCAGTGGGCAATGGGTCAATGTAACCTCATAGTATTCCTGAATATCTGGAGGAGGAGGAAATATAACTGTTATTGAATTTAGCACTCTCTTACTGCACCACCTAACTAATTACCCACGTACATCCCTCACCCAACTCAGCTCACTTACACTGCACCACCTACCTAACTACCTACCTACATCCCTCACCAAACTCGCCTCTATTACACTGCATCCCCTACCTACCTACCACAGCGCTCACCAAACTCACCTCTATTACACTGCACACCTACCTAACTACCTACCTACATCCCTCACCGAACTCACCTCTATTACACTGCATCCCCTACCTACCTACCACAGCGCTCACCAAACTCACCTCTATTACACTGCACACCTACCTAACTACCTACCTACATCCCTCACTGAACTCACCTCTATTACACTGCATCCCCTAACTACCTACATCCCTCACCGAACTCACCTCTATTACACTGCACACCTAGCTAACTACCTACCTACGTCCCTCACCTCTATGACACTGCACACCTACCCAACTACCTACCTACATCCCTCACTGAACTCACCTCTATGACACTGCACACCTACCCAACTACCTACCTACATCCCTCACTGAACTCACCTCTATGACACTGCACAACTACCCAACTACCTACCTACATCCCTCACCGAACTCACCTCTATGACACTGCACTCCCTACGTTCCTACCAACCTACACCCTCACCCAACTCACCTCTCTTACATTGCACCCCTACCTACCTATCTACACCCCTCACTCAACCCAGCTCCCTTACACTCCATCCCCTACCTAACTACCTACCTACATCCCTCACCCAGCTCAGCGCTCTAACATTACAACCCCCCAAACTAATTCCCTACAATAGGACCAACTCATCTGCCATAAACTGCCTTCCAGCAACCATGCATCTCTCCCACATTAATAACTTGAATATGAGTGTATCCAACATTCGCTCTTCCTTACCCAGCAGAGCTTGGAACAAATTACTCTGGAATATACGAATAAGATTCTCAGCTTTAACACGTAGGGCGTCATCGAGTGCCAGTGTGTGCTCCATGATATTCAACAGAGTCTGTGTATCTGAAATATAGAAACCATCTCAGGTATAATAAACTTCAATAGCCTGATCCTCTCCATAACCTGCTATGTCAGGTAATCTGTTTCAATCAGCCACCGACTAACTATAATGCCATGTTTTTTCGATATAGGGGTACCATGCCATGTTATCGTCATTGTGTGTTTGTATGGAGTAATAGTCAGACAGATGGGACATACATGAAACCACTAAACATACTGACTTGTACATGGGTATGCTAGAAGACACTGCCCATGAGAGTTTACATTCTAAATGGAGGGGGTAGTGAGAGAAAATAGGAGTTGGAGGGTCATTAAGCTTAGCGGTCCAGGTGAGTAGCAGAGGATATAAAGCCCACTGGTCAAGGTCAAGCCCACTGGCACACTTCTTCCCCAGTAGGAACCAACTGACATTTGTTTTGTTTTTGTTAAGTTAGTCAAGTGTTCCCCGTACCCTCCCTCAATAAATGAGATCCAATTTGAACACATTGGATAGAGTTAACCTGTTATTCAACTACACCTTTACCTTGACCCCAGATAATTTCTTTAAGGTAAATCCAATTGTTTAAGGATCTTTGTCCCTAGACTGGCCAGTGCCTTTGCCACAGGAAATTGGGGGAGAGATCAAGTAAATGTTATTGCCTGGTTCAGCTCCTCTACCAGACTCCCTCAAATAGTATCCCATGTTCACATGGACAAGAGAAAATTAAAGCAAAAGGCCTAAGGTATGAGAATGAATAGTAGACAAGTGTCCCCTTATAGAATGCCACCAAGGGATAATCTGCTTTCTTCTGGTCCCCTCTCCTTGAATAGTAGTAGCCACTACCTTAGGAGAAGCAAGCATATTACGAGACCCTCCGCAGATCACTCATTTCATTATAAGACTGACCATAGCCTACCCATTTCATTATAAGACCCTCCACAGTCCACCCATTTCATTATAAGACCCTCCACAGTCCACCCATTTCATTATAAGACCCTCCACAGACCACCCATCTTATTATAACACCCTCTACAGCGACCCATTTCATTATAAAACGATCCACAGCCCACCCATTTCAATCTGAGACCTTCCACGGCCCACCCATTTCATTATAAGACCCTCCACAGTCCACCCATTTCATTATGAGACTGACCACAGACCACCCATTTCATTCTCAGACTCCCCACAGACCACCCATCTCATTATAACACCCTCTAAAGCCGACCCATTTCATTATGAGACCCTCCACAGACCACCCATTTCATTATAAGACTGACCACAGACCACCCATTTCATTCTCAGACTCCCCACAGACCACCCATCTCATTATAACACCCTCTAAAGCCGACCCATTTCATTATGAGACCATCCACAGACCACCCATTTCATTATAAGACTGACCACAGACCACCCATTTCATTCTCAGACTCCCCACAGACCACCCATCTCATTATAACACCCTCTACAGCCGACCCATTTCATTATGAGACCATCCACAGACCACCCATTTCATTATAAGACTGACCACAGACCACCCATTTCATTATAAGACCCTCCACAGTCCACCCATTTCATTATGAGACCCTCCACAGACCACCCATTTCATTATGAGACCCTCCACAGTCCACCCATTTCATTATGAGACCCTCCACAGACCACCCATTTCATTATAAGACTGACCACAGACCACCCATTTCATTCTCAGACTCCCCACAGACCACCCATCTCATTATAACACCCTCTAAAGCCGACCCATTTCATTATGAGACCCTCCACAGTCCACCCATTTCATTATGAGACCCTCCACAGACCACCCATTTCATTATAAGACTGACCACAGACCACCCATTTCATTCTCAGACTCCCCACAGACCACCCATCTCATTATAACACCCTCTACAGCCGACCCATTTCATTATGAGACCATCCACAGACCACCCATTTCATTCTCAGACTCCCCACAGACCACCCATTTCATTATAACACCCTCTACAGCCGACCCATTTCATTATAAGACTGACCACAGACCACCCATTTCATTCTCAGACTCCCCACAGACCACCCATTTCATTATAACACCCTCTACAGCCGACCCATTTCATTATAAGACTGACCACAGACCACCCATTTCATTCTCAGACTCCCCACAGACCACCCATCTCATTATAACACCCTCTACAGCCGACCCATTTCATTATGAGACCCTCCACAGACCACCCATTTCATTCTCAGACTCCCCACAGACCACCCATTTCATTCTCAGACTCCCCACAGACCACCCATCTCATTATAACACCCTCTACAGCCGACCCATTTCATTCTCAGACTCCCCACAGACCACCCATCTCGTTATAACACCCTCTACAGCCGACCCATTTCATTATAAAATGATCCACAGCCCACCCATTTCAATCTGAGACCTTCCACGGCCCACCCATTTCATTATAAGACCCACTACAGATGTCTGCTTTCATTCTGAGACTCTCCACAGACCACCCATCTCATTATTACACTCTCCACAGCCCACCCCTTTCATTCTAAGACAATCCACAGCCTACTTATTTCATTCTGATACCCTCCACAGCCCACTGGTTTCATTCTGCTACTCTCCACAAATCACCCATTTAATTCTGAGACCCTCCACAGTACACTTACTTCACTTTTAAGAATTTAACAGCACACCCATTTTATTCTGAGACCTCACACAGCCCATCCATTTCATTATAAGACCCTCAACAACAAACCCATTTCATTATGAGATTCTCCACAACCCACCCATTTTATTATGAGACCCTTTATAGCCCACTCATTTCATTCTGAGACCTCCCACGGCACACCCATTTCATTCTGAGACCCTCCACAGCCCACACATTTCATTATAAGACCCACCACAGACCACCAATTTCATTCTGAGACCCTCCAAAGCCCATTCATTTCACTATATGAACTTCCGCAGCCCAACCATTTCCTTCGAGACCTCACACAGCCCACCCATTTCATTCTGAGACTCTCCACAGACCACCCTTCTCATTATAACACTCTCCACAGCCCACCCCTTTCATTCTAAGACAATCCACAGCCCACTCGTTTCATTCTGCTACTCTCCACAAATCACCCATTTAATTATAAGACCCTCCACAGACCACCCATTTCATTATAAGACCCACCACAGACCACCCATTTCATTCTGAGATTCTCAACAGACCATTCATCTCATTATAACACTCTCCACAGCCCACTCATTTCATTATGATACCCTCCACATACCATCCATTTCATTCCGAGACCCTCCAAAGCCCACTCATTTCACTATATGAACTTCCACAGTCCATCCATTTCATTATGAGAACCTCCACAGCACGTCTATTTCATTCTGAGACCATCCACAGCCCACCCATTTCATTATCAGACCCTCCACAGACCACCTATTTCATTATAAGAAACCCCACACCCTGTCATGTTCTGATATGTCTCCACTATCCACCCATATACCGGTGAGCGTTTCAAGGCTGCAATGTACCAATAATTGTAAAGTAAAGGATCATCAGATCGCCTAGGGTCCTGTCCCGGTACTAGAGGTGGGAGTTCTAATGAGGACAGAGGTGGGAGAATATAGCCCAGGTACCTTGTTTTTTGGCAGGCATCTCTGTGCTCCGGGGACAGTTAGTAATCTCTTAATCTCCCGGGAACATCTGGTGAATAATCAGATTAACTGGGATTTCCAGGCCTGCAGGATTGTGGGTATTGTGGTCCTCTGACGTGACCTAGTGATAACCTGTATGTGGGAGTTGTAATTACACAGAACATGCAACGGACATGTATTAAGTACACGTAACAGTGCTCTGTATAGTGAGCTATCCGGTATTCAGTAAGTAAAGTGTGCATTATCTGATGTCCCTTATATAACACTGTGTGCCCGGCTCCCCTTATATAACACTGTGTGCCCAGCTCCCCTTATATAACACCGTGTGCCCGGCTCCCCTTATATAACACCGTGTGCCCGGCTCCCCTTGTATAACACCGTGTGCCCGGATCCCCTTGTATAACACAGTGTGCCCGGATCCCTTTATATAACACTGTGTGCCCGGCTCCCCTTATATAACACTGTGTGCCCGGATCCCCTTATATAACACTGTGTGCCCGGATCCCTTTATATAACACTGTGTGCCCGGCTCCCCTTATATAACACTGTGTGCCCAGATCACCTTATATAACACTGTGTGCCCGGCTCCCCTTATATAACAGTGTGTGCCCGGCTCCCCTTATATAACACTGTGTGCCCAGATCCCCTTATATAACAG
Source organism: Mixophyes fleayi (assembly GCF_038048845.1). NCBI lineage: Eukaryota > Metazoa > Chordata > Amphibia > Anura > Limnodynastidae > Mixophyes > Mixophyes fleayi. The sequence goes on along the minus strand of NC_134405.1, from coordinate 1,085,008 downwards.
TGTGTGCCCGGCTCCCCTTATATAACACTGTGTGCCCAGATCCCCTTATATAACAGTGTGTGCCCGGCTCCCCTTATATAACACTGTGTGCCCGGCATCCCTAATATAACAGTGTGTGCCTGGCTCCCCTTATATAACACTGTGTGCCCGGCTCCCCTTATATAATACTGTGTGCCCGGCATCCCTAATATAACAGTGTGTGCCCGGCTCCCCTTATATAACACTGTGTGCCCGGCATCCCTAATATAACAGTGTGTGCCCGGCTCCCCTTATATAACACTGTGTGCCCGGATCACCTTATATAACACTATGTGCCTGGCTCCCCTCATATAACACTGTGTGCCCGGCTCCCCTTATATAACACTGTGTGCCCGGCTCCCCTTATATAACACTGTGTGCCCAGCTCCCCTTATATAACACTGTGTGCCTGGCCTCCCTTATATAACACTGTGTGCCCGGCTCCCCTTATATAACACTGTGTGCCCGGCTCCCCTTATATAACACTGTGTGCCCGGCTCCCCTTATATAACACTGTGTGCCCAGATCCCCTTATATAACACTGAGTGCCCGGCTCCCCTTATATAACACTGTGTGCCCGGCTCCCCTTATATAACACTGAGTGCCCGGCTCCCCTTATATAACACTATGTGCCCGGCTCCCCTTATATAACACTGTGTGCCCGGCATCCCTGGTATAAGATTGTGTGCCCGGCTCCCCTTATATAACACTGTGTGCCCGGCTTCTCTTATATAACACTGTGTGCCCAGATCCCCTTATATAACACTATGTGCCCGGCTCCCCTTATATAACACTGTGTGCCCGGCATCCCTTGTATAAGATTGTGTGCCCGGCTCCCCTTATATAACACTGTGTGCCCGGCTTCTCTTATATAACACTGTGTGCCCAGATCCCCTTATATAACAGTGTGTGCCCGGCTCCCCTCATATAACACAGTGTGCCCGGCTCCCCTTATATAACACTGTGTGCCTGGCTCCCCTTATATAACAGTGTGTGCCCGGCTCCCCTTATATAACAGTGTGTGCCCGGCTCCCCTTATATAACACTGTGTGCCCGGCTCCCCTTATATAACACTGTGTGCCCGGCTTCTCTTATATAACACTGTGTGCCCAGATCCCCTTATATAACAGTGTGTGCCCGGCTCCCCTCATATAACACAGTGTGCCCGGCTCCCCTTATATAACACTGTGTGCCTGGCTCCCCTTATATAACAGTGTGTGCCCGGCTCCCCTTATATAACAGTATGTGCCCGGCTCCCCTCATATAACACAGTGTGCCCGGCTCCCCTTATATAACACTGTATGCCCGGCTCCCCTTATATAACACGGCGTGCCCGGCTCCCCTTATATAACACGGCGTGCCCGGCTCCCCTTATATAACACTGCGTGCCCGGCTTCTCTTATATAACACTGTGTGCCCAGATCCCCTTATATAACAGTGTGTGCCCGGCTCACCTCATATAACACTGTGTGCCCGGCTCTCCTTATATAACACTGTGTGCCTGGCTCCCCTTATATAACACGGCGTGCCCGGCTCCCCTTATATAACACTGCGTGCCCGGCTTCTCTTATATAACACTGTGTGCCCAGATCCCCTTATATAACAGTGTGTGCCCGGCTCACCTCATATAACACTGTGTGTCCGGCTCTCCTTATATAACACTGTGTGCCCAGATCCCTTTATATAACACTGTGTGCCCGGCTCCCCTTATCTAACACTGTGTGCCCGGCGTCTCCTATATAACGCTATGTGCCCATATCCATTTATATAACACTGCGTGCACACAGCGGCAGACTGATTTTCCTTGAAAATCGTTCTTCCTCTGCTGAGTCACTCTGTCTGTCTCTACATTTGTTGCCTGTTTGTTTTTTACAGAATCTAATATAAAATTTTTCTACTAACCTACAAGGCCATCAAAATTGCACCAACATACATCTCCTCACTTGTCTCAAAATATCTCCCAACTCGACAACTCCGTTCTGCACAAGATCTGCGTCTCTCTTCTACTCTCATCCCACCCTCCTATTCCCGGTTACAGGACATCTTTCGAGCTGCACCCACTCTGTGGAACTCCCTCCTGCACAATAAGACTCTTCTCTGGTCTACAAACTTTCAAGCGTTCTCTGAAAATCCACCTCTTCAGGCAAGCTTATAATATTTCTCAACCACCCTCTTAAACTCACAAGATTTCCATATTACCACCCTTTACACAATTCACAAAAGACAACAACCCTCTGACTCCAGACCAACATTGCTTTATGACTGGATCACATACTGTGTTTCCCCGATAATAAGACCTACCCTTACATTCACAGTCCAAAATATGCCCTACTCCGAAAATAAGCCCTAGCTAAATCCCAATTTTGTCCGGTCCCTGCGCTACAATACAATGCCCCCAGCTCTGCGCCAAACAGCCTCCCCCCTGCATGAAATGGATGCCGCTGTTAAAGATTTAGCAGTGGCATCCAATCACAGCTGCAGCGTCTCACAGTGAGCGCGCACTCTCTCCTCGTTTTCTGTGAATGACGCTGGCGTGCGTGCCAGCATCATTTACAGCAGCTCCGCGGAGAAGAGTACAGAAAAAGAGGAAAGTGAAGAAAAAAAAAACCGGTAAGGAAAGTATTGTAAAGCAGGACTGAGGGGCATGGTGTGGAAAAAGGGAGGACTGAGGGGCATGATGGGGAAAAAGCAGGACTGAGGGGCATGATGGGGAAAAAGCAGGACTGAGGGGCATGATGGGGAAAAAGCAGGACTGAGGGGCATGATGTGGAAAAAGGGAGGACTGAGGGGCATGATGGGGAAAAAGCAGGACTGAGGGGCATGATGGGGAAAAAGCAGGACTGAGGGGCATGATGGGGAAAAAGCAGGACTGAGGGGCATGATGTGGAAAAAAGCAGGACTGAGGGGCATGATGTGGAAAAAAGCAGGACTGAGGGGCATGATGTGGAAAAAAGGAGGACTGAGGGGCATGATGTGGAAAAAAGGAGGACTGAGGGGCATGATGTGGAAAAAGGGAGGACTGAGGGGCATGATCTGGAAAAAGGAAGGACTGAGGGGCATGATGTGGAAAAAAGGAAGGACTGAGGGGCATGATGGGGAAAAAGGAAGGACTAAGGGGCATGATGGGGAAAAAGGAAGGACTGAGGGGCATGATGGGGAAAAAGGAAGGACTGAGGGGCATGATGTGGAAAAAGGGAGGACTGAGGGGCATGATGTGGAAAAAGGGAGGACTGAGGGGCATGATGTGGAAAAAGGAAGGACTGAGGGGCATGATGGGGAAAAAGGAAGGACTGAGGGGCATGATGGGGAAAAAGGAAGGACTGAGGGGCATGATGGGGAAAAAGGAAGGACTGAGGGGCATGATGGGGAAAAAGGAAGGACTGAGGGGCATGATGTGGAAAAAGGGAGGACTGAGGGGCATGATGGGGATAAAAGCAGGACTAGGGGAGCATAATGGTCATCAATTTATTTCTTATTCTGTCTGTTTTGCACCCCAGACATGAGTGCAAAAAGGAAGAGCTATACCGTTGAGTATAAGAAAGCAATTGTGGAGGACTCACAAGGCAAAAATCTTTCAGCTTTCTGTAAAGAAAAGATGTTGGATCTCCGAATGGTCTGAAAATGGTGAGCGGAGTACAATAAGCTCAGTCAACAGATGGATGAGGGAAAAGCTAAGAAGCGCAGGTCTGGATCAGGTCGGCAGCCCTTATATCCTGAGCTGGAAGACATCTTTGGTGAATGGATTGCTGACAGGAGAGCAAAGGCGTTGGTTGTACGCAGGGCTGATATTCAAGCATTTGCCCTTGCAATGGCACCACAGTACGAAATGGTCCCACAAGGATTCAAAGCATCACAACACTAGTTGGACAGTTTCCTTCAGCCATATGAAATGTCTCTAAGAAGATCAACAACACTGTTTAAGCTGGAAGATGTTGAAGTTATTAAACGTGCACTTGCATTCAAGTCCTTTGTTGATGGGATCGACTTTTCTGAATACCAAACCTGCAATATGATTGCTATGGATGAAACTGCAGTGTTTATGGGTCAAGGATCACGTCAATCTACATTCCCACCACTGGCTACGAAAGTGCACGAGTTACCTGTGTTTTGGCAGTTCATCTAGATGCAAAGAAAGCCACACCTCTAATCATCAGTAAGGACAAGAAAGATAAGATTGAATGTGTTTCAGGCATTCACGTTCTGAAACCGAAAAAGCCTGTAGCACACAAGCAGTTATAAGGAAGTGGCTGGATTTAATGCTGCCACTTGTTTTTCGAGGTGACCAAAGAGGTCTGATAGTCTGGGATTCAGGCAGCACTCACCGTGCTAAAGACATGAAGATCTTCCTTGCAGAGAGAAGAATAGATCAAGTATTGATTCCTGCAGGAATGACTGTCTATCTCCAGACTCTTGATATTCCAATAAATAAGTCATTCAGGGACCATTTGCTCATGGAAGTCAATGACTACATTGAAAATAGAATGTAAAGAAATCAGCGAGGAAACTTTGTGAAGCCCCGTCTGCAAGAGGTCGTGACTTGGGTGAAGAAGTCATGGGATAAAATTACTGACAGCTGTGTCGCCAATGCACGACGAGCAGGCTACCTGGACAAGACATGCTCATTTAAGAAGAGCTATATTGCTGGACATGATTGGGTCCACTTCTTCTGCAGGAAATGAAGGCACAAGACATCCAGATCGGAATTTGGGGTATGGACACTTATGATTATGTTGTTGAAGAAGATGACATGATCATTTTTGAATAAAGGCAGGTTTTTTTTGTTCACACTTACCTGTTTATTGAAATTGCTGTCAATGTTAATTAAAATAAGCCCTACCCCGGGTTTTTTGGCCCCCCAAAAAAATAAGACAGTGTCTTATTATCGGGGAAACACGGTAGCATACCAATCACTTTTTATCCTTTGCAATCTGGCTGGACCAATATTCAGTATGTAGAGTTAACCCTCATGTATCTGACTCCCATTTTCCCTTAGATTGTAAGCTTGCGAGCCACGCCCTCTTACCTCGTTGTCTGTTTTACCCAGTATTGTTTATTACTGTTTGTCCCCAAATTGCAAAGCGCTACGGAATTTACTGGTGCTATATAAATAAATGTAGATGATGATCTTCATCGTCATTTATTTATATAGCACCCGCAGATTCCGTAGCGCTTTACAATTGGGATGATGATGATAATGATGCTATAACACAGTGCGCTCAACTCCCTTTAGTGAGAAAGTCATGGGAACTTCTCAATCTCCCTTTGTTAAATCAAGAGTAGTTACTACCAGATAGAAAATCTATCAGTTTGTCCACCCGTGGAATCAGGTAGGTATTGAACTGAGACACGCTGTTTAACCTCCGTCAGTCATTCCAGAAGCGAATATTCCCAATGGGTTTTGGGACAAGCACAATAGGACTTTTCCATTCACAATTGGATTCCTCAAACACATCTAGCTGGACTGTCTTCTCAATCTCCTTTCTCATCGTAGCCCTTCTGGCTTTAGTAATGCGGTACGGCTTCTGCTCTCCCGGCAGAGCGACAACGTCATGTTCAATTAAAGTAGTGCACCCATAAATGGGAGCGAATACATCCCTTTTGAAGCCATCATTTCCTCAGTCTGTTGTTTTTGCCTAAAAGATAAAGTGGGCTTTATGAGAACTGTACTCACTAACCGAGCAAAGATTATCATACCAAGGTTTAAGAAGACTGACATGGTATATTTGTTCCTCCCTTCTCCTCCACAATTGACAGATTTTGCCTGTGGGCGAAAAGTTTGCTTTCCTGGGTTGGGACCAGGACTAGGACCTTGTCCCCAGGCTTGAAAGATTGAAGTACAGAATTTTTAACATAACTTCTCTTTTGCCATTCCTGAGCCACTTTTACAAGCTGGTGTACAATGAGCTCCATCTTTCTCAGCCTCTAATTCACTTGGGACACGAATTGTACCAGATTTGGCTCTTTCGGGCCCTGCTGCTCGCACCCTTCCTTCAACCTATCCAAGATACACGTTGACTTTCTCCCAAACAATAACTTTAAAGGACTAAACCCTGTTGAGACTTGAGGTACCTCATGGATGGCAACCATCAAATATGGGATAAGAGTTCCAATCTTTTTTTTTTTGCTCCAGGGCTTTCATCGGCATGTGGTTTAATGTGTGGTTAAAGCGCTCCACCAAGCTGTCCGTTGGTGGTTGTTACACGGAGGTGTGAAAAGCCGTCACCCCTAAAAGCTGACACATGTCCTTTATCAACTTGGACATGCATGGGGTGCCCTGGTCAGTGAGAACTTCCATGGGAATTCCCAAACATGTAAAAATCAATATGAGCTATGGTGCTGGACTTTATATTCCGCAGGGCAACCACCTCTAGATATTGGGTTACATAGTCAAGCACATTACTATATATTGGTGCCCTCTACATGTGTTTGGGAAAGATGCTCTGACAATTGGGACAGGAAAGGAAATAGCTTTTCACCATAGTATGTACACCGATCCAGTCAACCCTGAGCAGAAGTCGTTACCGTGTTTCCTCTTCACCGTTGTATAATCACAAATTCATAGTATATTAGCGACTATAAGATGTCCAGCCGTTTTTAGTCTATACAATGTTGAAATAGAGACAATCCTAGAAAGTGCTTTAGCTAGAAACAGAACCCTGCAAGTTAGTGGAACAATAGCACAACACATCAGTATGCAATGTCAATTATATAGATCATACAAACTACTTAGACTTCAAAGTAATGGTCTGTTGATCTGGAAAGCTATGTAAAGAAACTCTCTGTAATGAGCCAGCCATTTAGATCACTGGAAATATTAATGTGAGTGTGGAGCAAACTCAGGGGCTGCACAGGTAAAAATCGGTCAGTCAGAACGTCAGCGTCTCTGGCCCATATCTCCGCACAATTTTCAGTATTCGCTGGTTTCATCAGAGGTACGTAGGTCGTACATTTGAGGAGAGGTCGCTGTCTGTGCGAGGAGAGGTCGCTGTCTGTGCGAGGAGAGGTCACTGTCTGTGCGAGGAGAGGTCACTGTCTGTGCGAGGAGAGGTCACTGTCTGTGTGAGGAGAGGTCACTGTGTGAGGAGAGGTCACTGTCTGTGCGAGGAGAGGTCACTGTGTGAGGAGAGGTCACTGTCTGTGCGAGGAGAGGTCACTGTCTGTGCGAGGAGAGGTCACTGTCTGTGCGAGGAGAGGTCACTGTCTGTGCGAGCGAGAGGTCACTGTCTGTGCGAGGAGAGGTCACTGTCTGTGCGAGGAGAGGTCACTGTCTGTGCGAGGAGAGGTCACTGTCTGTGCGAGGAGAGGTCACTGTGTAAGGAGAGGTCACTCACTGTGTGAGGAGAGGTCACTGTCTGTGTGAGGGGAGGTCACTGTGTGAGGAGAGGTCACTGTCTGTGTGAGGAGAGGTCACTGTGTGTGTGAGGAGAGGTCACTGTGTGAGGAGAGGTCACTGTCTGTGTGAGGAGAGGTCACTGTCTGTGCGAGGAGAGGTCACTGTCTGTGCGAGGAGAGGTCACTGTGTAAGGAGAGGTCACTGTCTGTGTGAGGAGAGGTCATTGTGTAAGGAGAGGTCACTGTCTGTGTAAGGAGAGGTCACTGTGTGAGGAGAGGTCACTGTCTGTGTGAGGAGAGTCACTGTCTGTGTGAGGGGAGGTCACTGTGTGAGGAGAGGTCTCTGTCTGTGTGAGGAGAGATCTCTGTCTGTGTGAGGAGAGGTCACTGTCTGTGTGAGGAGAGGTCACTGTCTGTGTGAGGAGAGGTCACTGTCTGTGTGAGGAGAGGTCACTGTCTGTGTGAGGAGAGGTCACTGTCTGTGTGAGGAGAGGTCACTGTCTGTGTGAGGAGAGGTCACTGTCTGTGTGAGGAGAGGTCACTGTCTGTGTGAGGAGAGGTCACTGTCTGTGCGAGGAGAGGTCACTGTCTGTGCGAGGAGAGGTCACTGTCTGTGCGAGGAGAGGTCACTGTCTGTGCGAGGAGAGGTCACTGTCTGTGTGAGGAGAGGTCTCTGTCACTGTGTAAGGAGAGGTCTCTGTCACTGTGTAAGGAGAGGTCACTGTCTGTGTGAGGAGAGGTCTCTGTCTGTGCGAGGAGAGGTCTCTGTCTGTGCGAGGAGAGGTCACTGTCTGTGTGAGGAGAGGTCTCTGTCTGTGTGAGGAGAGGTCACTGTCTGTGTGAGGAGAGGTCACTGTGTGAGGAGAGGTCTCTGTCTGTGTGAGGAGAGGTCACTGTGTGAGGAGAGGTCACTGTCTGTGTGAGGAGAGGTCACTGTCTGTGTGAGGAGAGGTCACTGTCTGTGTGAGGAGAGGTCACTGTCTGTGTGAGGAGAGGTCACTGTCTGTGTGAGGAGAGGTCACTGTCTGTGTGAGGAGAGGTCACTGTCTGTGTGAGGAGAGGTCACTGTGTGAGGAGAGGTCACTGTGTGAGGATAGGTCACTGTGTGAGGAGAGGTCACTGTCTGTGTGAGGAGAGGTCACTGTCTGTGTGAGGAGAGGTCACTGTCTGTGTGAGGAGAGGTCACTGTCTGTGTGAGGAGAGGTCACTGTGTGAGGAGAGGTCACTGTCTGTGTGAGGAGAGGTCTCCGTCTGTGTGAGGAGAGGTCTCCGTCTGTGTGAGGAGAGGTCTCCGTCTGTGTGAGGAGAGGTCTCCGTCTGTGTGAGGAGAGGTCTCCGTCTGTGTGAGGAGAGGTCTCCGTCTGTGTGAGGAGAGGTCTCCGTCTGTGTGAGGAGAGGTCACCGTCTGTGTGAGGAGAGGTCACTGTCTGTGTGAGGAGAGGTCACTGTGTGAGGAGAGGTCACTGTCTGTGTGAGGAGAGGTCTCTGTCTGTGTGAGGAGAGGTCACTGTGTGAGGAGAGGTCTCTGTCTGTGTGAGGAGAGGTCACTGTGTGAGGAGAGGTCACTGTCTGTGTGAGGAGAGGTCACTGTCTGTGTGAGGAGAGGTCACTGTGTGAGGAGAGGTCACTGTCTGTGTGAGGAGAGGTCTCTGTCTGTGTGAGGAGAGGTCACTGTGTGAGGAGAGGTCACTGTGTGAGGAGAGGTCTCTGTCTGTGTGAGGAGAGGTCACTGTCTGTGCGAGGAGAGGTCTCTGTCTGTGCGAGGAGAGGTCTCTGTCTGTGCGAGGAGAGGTCTCTGTCTGTGCGAGGAGAGGTCTCTGTCTGTGCGAGGAGAGGTCTCTGTCTGTGCGAGGAGAGGTCTCTGTCTGTGCGAGGAGAGGTCTCTGTCTGTGCGAGGAGAGGTCTCTGTCTGTGCGAGGAGAGGTCACTGTCTGTGCGAGGAGAGGTCACTGTCTGTGCGAGGAGAGGTCACTGTGTGAGGAGAGGTCACTGTCTGTGTGAGGAGAGGTCTCTGTCTGTGTGAGGAGAGGTCACTGTGTGAGGAGAGGTCTCTGTCTGTGTGAGGAGAGGTCACTGTCTGTGTGAGGAGAGGTCACTGTCTGTGTGAGGAGAGGTCTCTGTCTGTGTGAGGAGAGGTCACTGTCTGTGTGAGGAGAGGTCACTGTCTGTGTGAGGAGAGGTCACTGTGTGAGGAGAGGTCACTGTCTGTGTGAGGAGAGGTCACTGTCTGTGTGAGGAGAGGTCACTGTCTGTGTGAGGAGAGGTCTCTGTCTGTGTGAGGAGAGGTCACTGTCTGTGTGAGGAGAGGTCTCTGTCTGTGTGAGGAGAGGTCTCTGTCTGTGTGAGGAGAGGTCTCTGTCTGTGTGAGGAGAGGTCTCTGTCTGTGTGAGGAGAGGTCACTGTCTGTGTGAGGAGAGGTCACTGTCTGTGTGAGGAGAGGTCACTGTGTGAGGAGAGGTCACTGTCTGTGTGAGGAGAGGTCACTGTCTGTGTGAGGAGAGGTCACTGTCTGTGTGAGGAGAGGTCTCTGTCTGTGTGAGGAGAGGTCACTGTCTGTGTGAGGAGAGGTCACTGTCTGTGTGAGGAGAGGTCACTGTCTGTGTGAGGAGAGGTCACTGTCTGTGTGAGGAGAGGTCACTGTCTGTGTGAGGAGAGGTCACTGTCTGTGTGAGGAGAGGTCACTGTCTGTGTGAGGAGAGGTCACTGTCTGTGTGAGGAGAGGTCACTCTCTGTGTGAGGAGAGGTCACTCTCTGTGTGAGGAGAGGTCACTCTCTGTGTGAGGAGAGGTCTCTGTCTGTGTGAGGAGAGGTCTCTGTCTGTGTGAGGAGAGGTCTCTGTCTGTGTGAGGAGAGGTCTCTGTCTGTGTGAGGAGAGGTCTCTGTCTGTGTGAGGAGAGGTCTCTGTCTGTGTGAGGAGAGGTCTCTGTCTGTGTGAGGAGAGGTCTCTGTCTGTGTGAGGAGAGGTCTCTGTCTGTGTGAGGAGAGGTCACTGTCTGTGTGAGGAGAGGTCACTGTCTGTGTGAGGAGAGGTCACTGTCTGTGTGAGGAGAGGTCACTGTCTGTGTGAGGAGAGGTCACTGTCTGTGTGAGGAGAGGTCACTGTCTGTGTGAGGAGAGGTCACTGTCTGTGTGAGGAGAGGTCACTGTCTGTGTGAGGAGAGGTCTCTGTCTGTGTGAGGAGAGGTCACTGTGTGAGGAGAGGTCTCTGTCTGTGTGAGGAGAGGTCACTGTGTGAGGAGAGGTCACTGTCTGTGTGAGGAGAGGTCACTGTCTGTGTGAGGAGAGGTCACTGTCTGTGTGAGGAGAGGTCACTGTCTGTGTGAGGAGAGGTCACTGTGTGAGGAGAGGTCACTCTCTGTGTGAGGAGAGGTCACTGTCTGTGTGAGGAGAGGTCTCTGTCTGTGTGAGGAGAGGTCACTGTCTGTGTGAGGAGAGGTCACTGTCTGTGTGAGGAGAGGTCTCTGTCTGTGTGAGGAGAGGTCACTGTCTGTGTGAGGAGAGGTCACTGTGTGAGGAGAGGTCACTGTGTGAGGAGAGGTCACTGTGTGAGGAGAGGTCACTGTCTGTGTGAGGAGAGGTCACTGTCTGTGTGAGGAGAGGTCACTGTCTGTGTGAGGAGAGGTCACTGTCTGTGTGAGGAGAGGTCACTGTGTGAGGAGAGGTCACTCTCTGTGTGAGGAGAGGTCACTGTCTGTGTGAGGAGAGGTCTCTGTCTGTGTGAGGAGAGGTCACTGTCTGTGTGAGGAGAGGTCACTGTCTGTGTGAGGAGAGGTCTCTGTCTGTGTGAGGAGAGGTCTCTGTCTGTGTGAGGAGAGGTCTCTGTCTGTGTGAGGAGAGGTCTCTGTCTGTGTGAGGAGAGGTCTCTGTCTGTGTGAGGAGAGGTCACTGTCTGTGTGAGGAGAGGTCACTGTCTGTGTGAGGAGAGGTCTCTGTCTGTGTGAGGAGAGGTCTCTGTCTGTGTGAGGAGAGGTCTCTGTCTGTGTGAGGAGAGGTCACTGTCTGTGTGAGGAGAGGTCACTGTCTGTGTGAGGAGAGGTCACTGTCTGTGTGAGGAGAGGTCACTGTCTGTGTGAGGAGAGGTCACTGTCTGTGTGAGGAGAGGTCACTGTCTGTGTGAGGAGAGGTCACTGTCTGTGTGAGGAGAGGTCACTGTCTGTGTGAGGAGAGGTCTCTGTCTGTGTGAGGAGAGGTCACTGTCTGTGTGAGGAGAGGTCACTGTCTGTGTGAGGAGAGGTCACTGTCTGTGTGAGGAGAGGTCACTGTCTGTGTGAGGAGAGGTCACTGTCTGTGTGAGGAGAGGTCACTGTCTGTGTGAGGAGAGGTCACTGTCTGTGTGAGGAGAGGTCACTGTCTGTGTGAGGAGAGGTCACTGTCTGTGTGAGGAGAGGTCACTCTCTGTGTGAGGAGAGGTCACTGTCTGTGTGAGGAGAGGTCTCTGTCTGTGTGAGGAGAGGTCACTGTCTGTGTGAGGAGAGGTCACTGTGTGAGGAGAGGTCACTGTGTGAGGAGAGGTCTCTGTCTGTGTGAGGAGAGGTCTCTGTCTGTGTGAGGAGAGGTCTCTGTCTGTGTGAGGAGAGGTCTCTGTCTGTGTGAGGAGAGGTCTCTGTCTGTGTGAGGAGAGGTCTCTGTCTGTGTGAGGAGAGGTCTCTGTCTGTGTGAGGAGAGGTCTCTGTCTGTGTGAGGAGAGGTCTCTGTCTGTGTGAGGAGAGGTCTCTGTCTGTGTGAGGAGAGGTCTCTGTCTGTGTGAGGAGAGGTCTCTGTCTGTGTGAGGAGAGGTCTCTGTCTGTGTGAGGAGAGGTCTCTGTCTGTGTGAGGAGAGGTCTCTGTCTGTGTGAGGAGAGGTCTCTGTCTGTGTGAGGAGAGGTCTCTGTCTGTGTGAGGAGAGGTCACTGTCTGTGTGAGGAGAGGTCACTGTGTGAGGAGAGGTCACTGTCTGTGTGAGGAGAGGTCACTGTCTGTGTGAGGAGAGGTCACTGTGTGAGGAGAGGTCACTGTGTGAGGAGAGGTCACTGTGTGAGGAGAGGTCACTGTGTGAGGAGAGGTCACTGTGTGAGGAGAGGTCTCTGTGTGAGGAGAGGTCTCTGTGTGAGGAGAGGTCTCTGTGTGAGGAGAGGTCTCTGTGTGAGGAGAGGTCTCTGTCTGTGTGAGGAGAGGTCTCTGTCTGTGTGAGGAGAGGTCTCTGTCTGTGTGAGGAGAGGTCACTGTCTGTGTGAGGAGAGGTCTCTGTCTGTGTGAGGAGAGGTCACCGTCTGTGTGAGGAGAGGTCACCGTCTGTGTGAGGAGAGGTCACCGTCTGTGTGAGGAGAGGTCACCGTCTGTGTGAGGAGAGGTCACCGTCTGTGTGAGGAGAGGTCACCGTCTGTGTGAGGAGAGGTCACCGTCTGTGTGAGGAGAGGTCACCGTCTGTGTGAGGAGAGGTCACCGTCTGTGTGAGGAGAGGTCACCGTCTGTGTGAGGAGAGGTCACCGTCTGTGTGAGGAGAGGTCTCCGTCTGTGTGAGGAGAGGTCTCCGTCTGTGTGAGGAGAGGTCTCCGTCTGTGTGAGGAGAGGTCTCCGTCTGTGTGAGGAGAGGTCTCCGTCTGTGTGAGGAGAGGTCTCCGTCTGTGTGAGGAGAGGTCTCCGTCTGTGTGAGGAGAGGTCTCCGTCTGTGTGAGGAGAGGTCTCCGTCTGTGTGAGGAGAGGTCTCCGTCTGTGTGAGGAGAGGTCTCCGTCTGTGTGAGGAGAGGTCTCCGTCTGTGTGAGGAGAGGTCTCCGTCTGTGTGAGGAGAGGTCTCCGTCTGTGTGAGGAGAGGTCTCCGTGTGTGTGAGGAGAGGTCTCCGTGTGTGTGAGGAGAGGTCTCCGTGTGTGTGAGGAGAGGTCACCGTCTGTGTGAGGAGAGGTCACCGTCTGTGTGAGGAGAGGTCACCGTCTGTGTGAAGAGAGGTCACCGTCTGTGTGAGGAGAGGTCACCGTCTGTGTGAGGAGAGGTCACCGTCTGTGTGAGGAGAGGTCACCGTCTGTGTGAGGAGAGGTCACTGTGTGAGGAGAGGTCACTGTGTGAGGAGAGGTCACTGTCTGTCTGAGGAGAGGTCACTGTCTGTGTGAGGAGAGGTCACTGTGTGAGGAGAGGTCTCTGTCTGTGTGAGGAGAGGTCTCTGTCTGTGTGAGGAGAGGTCACTGTCTGTGTGAGGAGAGGTCTCTGTCTGTGTGAGGAGAGGTCACTGTCTGTGTGAGGAGAGGTCACTGTCTGTGTGAGGAGAGGTCACTGTCTGTGTGAGGAGAGGTCACTGTGTGAGGAGAGGTCACTGTGTGAGGAGAGGTCTCTGTGTGAGGAGAGGTCTCTGTGTGAGGAGAGGTCTCTGTGTGAGGAGAGGTCTCTGTCTGTGTGAGGAGAGGTCTCTGTCTGTGTGAGGAGAGGTCTCTGTCTGTGTGAGGAGAGGTCTCTGTCTGTGTGAGGAGAGGTCTCTGTCTGTGTGAGGAGAGGTCACTGTCTGTGTGAGGAGAGGTCTCTGTCTGTGTGAGGAGAGGTCACTGTGTGAGGAGAGGTCTCTGTCTGTGTGAGGAGAGGTCTCTGTCTGTGTGAGGAGAGGTCTCTGTCTGTGTGAGGAGAGGTCTCTGTCTGTGTGAGGAGAGGTCTCTGTCTGTGTGAGGAGAGGTCTCTGTCTGTGTGAGGAGAGGTCTCTGTCTGTGTGAGGAGAGGTCTCTGTCTGTGTGAGGAGAGGTCTCTGTCTGTGTGAGGAGAGGTCTCTGTCTGTGTGAGGAGAGGTCACTCTCTGTGTGAGGAGAGGTCACTGTCTGTGTGAGGAGAGGTCTCTGTCTGTGTGAGGAGAGGTCTCTGTCTGTGTGAGGAGAGGTCACTGTCTGTGTGAGGAGAGGTCACTGTGTGAGGAGAGGTCACTGTGTGAGGAGAGGTCACTGTGTGAGGAGAGGTCTCTGTGTGAGGAGAGGTCTCTGTGTGAGGAGAGGTCTCTGTGTGAGGAGAGGTCTCTGTCTGTGTGAGGAGAGGTCTCTGTCTGTGTGAGGAGAGGTCTCTGTCTGTGTGAGGAGAGGTCTCTGTCTGTGTGAGGAGAGGTCTCTGTCTGTGTGAGGAGAGGTCTCTGTCTGTGTGAGGAGAGGTCACTGTCTGTGTGAGGAGAGGTCACTGTCTGTGTGAGGAGAGGTCACTGTGTGAGGAGAGGTCTCTGTCTGTGTGAGGAGAGGTCTCTGTCTGTGTGAGGAGAGGTCTCTGTCTGTGTGAGGAGAGGTCTCTGTCTGTGTGAGGAGAGGTCTCTGTCTGTGTGAGGAGAGGTCTCTGTCTGTGTGAGGAGAGGTCTCTGTCTGTGTGAGGAGAGGTCTCTGTCTGTGTGAGGAGAGGTCTCTGTCTGTGTGAGGAGAGGTCTCTGTCTGTGTGAGGAGAGGTCTCTGTCTGTGTGAGGAGAGGTCTCTGTCTGTGTGAGGAGAGGTCTCTGTCTGTGTGAGGAGAGGTCTCTGTCTGTGTGAGGAGAGGTCTCTGTCTGTGTGAGGAGAGGTCTCTGTCTGTGTGAGGAGAGGTCTCTGTCTGTGTGAGGAGAGGTCTCCGTCTGTGTGAGGAGAGGTCTCCGTCTGTGTGAGGAGAGGTCTCCGTCTGTGTGAGGAGAGGTCTCCGTCTGTGTGAGGAGAGGTCTCTGTCTGTGTGAGGAGAGGTCTCTGTCTGTGTGAGGAGAGGTCTCTGTCTGTGTGAGGAGAGGTCTCCGTCTGTGTGAGGAGAGGTCTCCGTCTGTGTGAGGAGAGGTCTCCGTCTGTGTGAGGAGAGGTCTCTGTCTGTGTGAGGAGAGGTCTCTGTCTGTGTGAGGAGAGGTCTCTGTCTGTGTGAGGAGAGGTCTCCGTGTGTGTGAGGAGAGGTCTCCGTGTGTGTGAGGAGAGGTCACTGTCTGTGTGAGGAGAGGTCACTGTCTGTGTGAGGAGAGGTCACTGTCTGTGTGAGGAGAGGTCACTGTCTGTGTGAGGAGAGGTCACTGTCTGTGTGAGGAGAGGTCTCTGTCTGTGTGAGGAGAGGTCACTGTGTGAGGAGAGGTCACTGTGTGAGGAGAGGTCACTGTCTGTGTGAGGAGAGGTCACTGTGTGAGGAGAGGTCACTGTCTGTGTGAGGAGAGGTCACTGTCTGTGTGAGGAGAGGTCTCTGTCTGTGTGAGGAGAGGTCTCTGTCTGTGTGAGGAGAGGTCACTGTGTGAGGAGAGGTCACTGTGTGAGGAGAGGTCACTGTCTGTGTGAGGAGAGGTCACTGTGTGAGGAGAGGTCACTGTCTGTGTGAGGAGAGGTCACTGTCTGTGTGAGGAGAGGTCACTGTCTGTGTGAGGAGAGGTCACTGTCTGTGTGAGGAGAGGTCTCTGTCTGTGTGAGGAGAGGTCACTGTCTGTGTGAGGAGAGGTCTCTGTCTGTGTGAGGAGAGGTCTCTGTCTGTGTGAGGAGAGGTCTCTGTCTGTGTGAGGAGAGGTCTCTGTCTGTGTGAGGAGAGGTCTCTGTCTGTGTGAGGAGAGGTCTCTGTCTGTGTGAGGAGAGGTCTCTGTCTGTGTGAGGAGAGGTCTCTGTCTGTGTGAGGAGAGGTCTCTGTCTGTGTGAGGAGAGGTCTCTGTCTGTGTGAGGAGAGGTCTCTGTCTGTGTGAGGAGAGGTCTCTGTCTGTGTGAGGAGAGGTCTCTGTCTGTGTGAGGAGAGGTCTCTGTCTGTGTGAGGAGAGGTCTCTGTCTGTGTGAGGAGAGGTCTCTGTCTGTGTGAGGAGAGGTCTCTGTCTGTGTGAGGAGAGGTCTCTGTCTGTGTGAGGAGAGGTCTCTGTCTGTGTGAGGAGAGGTCTCTGTCTGTGTGAGGAGAGGTCTCTGTCTGTGTGAGGAGAGGTCACTGTCTGTGTGAGGAGAGGTCACTGTCTGTGTGAGGAGAGGTCACTGTCTGTGTGAGGAGAGGTCACTGTCTGTGTGAGGAGAGGTCACTGTCTGTGTGAGGAGAGGTCACTGTCTGTGTGAGGAGAGGTCACTGTCTGTGTGAGGAGAGGTCACTGTCTGTGTGAGGAGAGGTCACTGTCTGTGTGAGGAGAGGTCTCCGTGTGTGTGAGGAGAGGTCTCCGTGTGTGTGAGGAGAGGTCACTGTCTGTGTGAGGAGAGGTCACTGTCTGTGTGAGGAGAGGTCACTGTCTGTGTGAGGAGAGGTCACTGTCTGTGTGAGGAGAGGTCACTGTGTGAGGAGAGGTCTCTGTCTGTGTGAGGAGAGGTCACTGTGTGAGGAGAGGTCACTGTGTGAGGAGAGGTCACTGTCTGTGTGAGGAGAGGTCACTGTGTGAGGAGAGGTCACTGTCTGTGTGAGGAGAGGTCACTGTCTGTGTGAGGAGAGGTCTCTGTCTGTGTGAGGAGAGGTCACTGTCTGTGTGAGGAGAGGTCTCTGTCTGTGTGAGGAGAGGTCTCTGTCTGTGTGAGGAGAGGTCTCTGTCTGTGTGAGGAGAGGTCTCTGTCTGTGTGAGGAGAGGTCTCTGTCTGTGTGAGGAGAGGTCTCTGTCTGTGTGAGGAGAGGTCTCTGTCTGTGTGAGGAGAGGTCTCTGTCTGTGTGAGGAGAGGTCACTGTCTGTGTGAGGAGAGGTCACTGTCTGTGTGAGGAGAGGTCTCTGTCTGTGTGAGGAGAGGTCTCTGTCTGTGTGAGGAGAGGTCTCTGTCTGTGTGAGGAGAGGTCTCTGTCTGTGTGAGGAGAGGTCTCTGTCTGTGTGAGGAGAGGTCTCTGTCTGTGTGAGGAGAGGTCTCTGTCTGTGTGAGGAGAGGTCTCTGTCTGTGTGAGGAGAGGTCTCTGTCTGTGTGAGGAGAGGTCTCTGTCTGTGTGAGGAGAGGTCTCTGTCTGTGTGAGGAGAGGTCTCTGTCTGTGTGAGGAGAGGTCACTGTCTGTGTGAGGAGAGGTCACTGTCTGTGTGAGGAGAGGTCACTGTCTGTGTGAGGAGAGGTCACTGTGTGAGGAGAGGTCTCTGTGTGAGGAGAGGTCACTGTCTGTGTGAGGAGAGGTCACTGTCTGTGTGAGGAGAGGTCACTGTGTGAGGAGAGGTCACTGTGTGAGGAGAGGTCTCTGTGTGAGGAGAGGTCACTGTCTGTGTGAGGAGAGGTCACTGTCTGTGTGAGGAGAGGTCACTGTGTGAGGAGAGGTCACTGTGTGAGGAGAGGTCTCTGTGTGAGGAGAGGTCTCTGTGTGAGGAGAGGTCTCTGTCTGTGTGAGGAGAGGTCTCTGTCTGTGTGAGGAGAGGTCTCTGTCTGTGTGAGGAGAGGTCTCTGTCTGTGTGAGGAGAGGTCTCTGTCTGTGTGAGGAGAGGTCTCTGTCTGTGTGAGGAGAGGTCTCTGTCTGTGTGAGGAGAGGTCACTGTCTGTGTGAGGAGAGGTCTCTGTCTGTGTGAGGAGAGGTCACTGTGTGAGGAGAGGTCTCTGTCTGTGTGAGGAGAGGTCTCTGTCTGTGTGAGGAGAGGTCTCTGTCTGTGTGAGGAGAGGTCTCTGTCTGTGTGAGGAGAGGTCTCTGTCTGTGTGAGGAGAGGTCTCTGTCTGTGTGAGGAGAGGTCTCTGTCTGTGTGAGGAGAGGTCTCTGTCTGTGTGAGGAGAGGTCTCTGTCTGTGTGAGGAGAGGTCTCTGTCTGTGTGAGGAGAGGTCACTCTCTGTGTGAGGAGAGGTCACTGTCTGTGTGAGGAGAGGTCTCTGTCTGTGTGAGGAGAGGTCACTGTCTGTGTGAGGAGAGGTCACTGTGTGAGGAGAGGTCACTGTGTGAGGAGAGGTCACTGTGTGAGGAGAGGTCTCTGTGTGAGGAGAGGTCTCTGTGTGAGGAGAGGTCTCTGTGTGAGGAGAGGTCTCTGTCTGTGTGAGGAGAGGTCTCTGTCTGTGTGAGGAGAGGTCTCTGTCTGTGTGAGGAGAGGTCTCTGTCTGTGTGAGGAGAGGTCACTGTCTGTGTGAGGAGAGGTCTCTGTCTGTGTGAGGAGAGGTCACTGTGTGAGGAGAGGTCTCTGTCTGTGTGAGGAGAGGTCTCTGTCTGTGTGAGGAGAGGTCTCTGTCTGTGTGAGGAGAGGTCTCTGTCTGTGTGAGGAGAGGTCTCTGTCTGTGTGAGGAGAGGTCTCTGTCTGTGTGAGGAGAGGTCTCTGTCTGTGTGAGGAGAGGTCTCTGTCTGTGTGAGGAGAGGTCTCTGTCTGTGTGAGGAGAGGTCTCTGTCTGTGTGAGGAGAGGTCTCTGTCTGTGTGAGGAGAGGTCTCTGTCTGTGTGAGGAGAGGTCTCTGTCTGTGTGAGGAGAGGTCTCTGTCTGTGTGAGGAGAGGTCACCCTCTGTGTGAGGAGAGGTCACCGTCTGTGTGAGGAGAGGTCACCGTCTGTGTGAGGAGAGGTCACCGTCTGTGTGAGGAGAGGTCACCGTCTGTGTGAGGAGAGGTCACCGTCTGTGTGAGGAGAGGTCACCGTCTGTGTGAGGAGAGGTCACCGTCTGTGTGAGGAGAGGTCACCGTCTGTGTGAGGAGAGGTCACCGTCTGTGTGAGGAGAGGTCACCGTCTGTGTGAGGAGAGGTCACCGTCTGTGTGAGGAGAGGTCACCGTCTGTGTGAGGAGAGGTCACCGTCTGTGTGAGGAGAGGTCACCGTCTGTGTGAGGAGAGGTCACCGTCTGTGTGAGGAGAGGTCACCGTCTGTGTGAGGAGAGGTCACCGTCTGTGTGAGGAGAGGTCACCGTCTGTGTGAGGAGAGGTCACCGTCTGTGTGAGGAGAGGTCACCGTCTGTGTGAGGAGAGGTCACCGTCTGTGTGAGGAGAGGTCACCGTCTGTGTGAGGAGAGGTCACCGTCTGTGTGAGGAGAGGTCACCGTCTGTGTGAGGAGAGGTCTCCGTCTGTGTGAGGAGAGGTCTCCGTCTGTGTGAGGAGAGGTCTCCGTCTGTGTGAGGAGAGGTCTCCGTCTGTGTGAGGAGAGGTCTCCGTCTGTGTGAGGAGAGGTCTCCGTCTGTGTGAGGAGAGGTCTCCGTCTGTGTGAGGAAAGGTCTCCGTCTGTGTGAGGAGAGGTCTCCGTCTGTGTGAGGAGAGGTCTCCGTCTGTGTGAGGAGAGGTCTCCGTGTGTGTGAGGAGAGGTCTCCGTCTGTGTGAGGAGAGGTCTCCGTGTGTGTGAGGAGAGGTCTCCGTCTGTGTGAGGAGAGGTCTCCGTGTGTGTGAGGAGAGGTCTCCGTCTGTGTGAGGAGAGGTCTCCGTGTGTGTGAGGAGAGGTCTCCGTCTGTGTGAGGAGAGGTCACTGTCTGTGTGAGGAGAGGTCACTGTCTGTGTGAGGAGAGGTCACTGTCTGTGTGAGGAGAGGTCACTGTCTGTGTGAGGAGAGGTCACTGTCTGTGTGAGGAGAGGTCACTGTCTGTGTGAGGAGAGGTCACTGTGTGAGGAGAGGTCTCTGTCTGTGTGAGGAGAGGTCACTGTGTGAGGAGAGGTCACTGTCTGTGTGAGGAGAGGTCACTGTGTGAGGAGAGGTCACTGTCTGTGTGAGGAGAGGTCACTGTCTGTGTGAGGAGAGGTCTCCGTGTGTGTGAGGAGAGGTCTCCGTGTGTGTGAGGAGAGGTCACTGTCTGTGTGAGGAGAGGTCACTGTCTGTGTGAGGAGAGGTCACTGTCTGTGTGAGGAGAGGTCACTGTCTGTGTGAGGAGAGGTCACTGTCTGTGTGAGGAGAGGTCTCTGTCTGTGTGAGGAGAGGTCACTGTGTGAGGAGAGGTCACTGTGTGAGGAGAGGTCACTGTCTGTGTGAGGAGAGGTCACTGTGTGAGGAGAGGTCACTGTCTGTGTGAGGAGAGGTCACTGTCTGTGTGAGGAGAGGTCTCTGTCTGTGTGAGGAGAGGTCACTGTGTGAGGAGAGGTCACTGTGTGAGGAGAGGTCACTGTCTGTGTGAGGAGAGGTCACTGTGTGAGGAGAGGTCACTGTCTGTGTGAGGAGAGGTCACTGTCTGTGTGAGGAGAGGTCACTGTCTGTGTGAGGAGAGGTCTCTGTCTGTGTGAGGAGAGGTCACTGTCTGTGTGAGGAGAGGTCTCTGTCTGTGTGAGGAGAGGTCTCTGTCTGTGTGAGGAGAGGTCTCTGTCTGTGTGAGGAGAGGTCTCTGTCTGTGTGAGGAGAGGTCTCTGTCTGTGTGAGGAGAGGTCTCTGTCTGTGTGAGGAGAGGTCTCTGTCTGTGTGAGGAGAGGTCTCTGTCTGTGTGAGGAGAGGTCTCTGTCTGTGTGAGGAGAGGTCTCTGTCTGTGTGAGGAGAGGTCTCTGTCTGTGTGAGGAGAGGTCTCTGTCTGTGTGAGGAGAGGTCTCTGTCTGTGTGAGGAGAGGTCTCTGTCTGTGTGAGGAGAGGTCTCTGTCTGTGTGAGGAGAGGTCTCTGTCTGTGTGAGGAGAGGTCTCTGTCTGTGTGAGGAGAGGTCTCTGTCTGTGTGAGGAGAGGTCTCTGTCTGTGTGAGGAGAGGTCTCTGTCTGTGTGAGGAGAGGTCTCTGTCTGTGTGAGGAGAGGTCTCTGTCTGTGTGAGGAGAGGTCTCTGTCTGTGTGAGGAGAGGTCTCTGTCTGTGTGAGGAGAGGTCACTGTGTGAGGAGAGGTCACTGTGTGAGGAGAGGTCACTGTCTGTGTGAGGAGAGGTCACTGTCTGTGTGAGGAGAGGTCACTGTCTGTGTGAGGAGAGGTCACTGTCTGTGTGAGGAGAGGTCACTGTGTGAGGAGAGGTCTCTGTGTGAGGAGAGGTCACTGTCTGTGTGAGGAGAGGTCACTGTCTGTGTGAGGAGAGGTCACTGTGTGAGGAGAGGTCACTGTGTGAGGAGAGGTCACTGTCTGTGTGAGGAGAGGTCACTGTCTGTGTGAGGAGAGGTCACTGTCTGTGTGAGGAGAGGTCACTGTCTGTGTGAGGAGAGGTCACTGTCTGTGTGAGGAGAGGTCACTGTCTGTGTGAGGAGAGGTCACTGTCTGTGTGAGGAGAGGTCTCTGTCTGTGTGAGGAGAGGTCTCTGTCTGTGTGAGGAGAGGTCTCTGTCTGTGTGAGGAGAGGTCTCTGTCTGTGTGAGGAGAGGTCTCTGTCTGTGTGAGGAGAGGTCTCTGTCTGTGTGAGGAGAGGTCACTGTCTGTGTGAGGAGAGGTCACTGTCTGTGTGAGGAGAGGTCACTGTCTGTGTGAGGAGAGGTCACTGTCTGTGTGAGGAGAGGTCACTGTCTGTGTGAGGAGAGGTCACTGTCTGTGTGAGGAGAGGTCACTGTCTGTGTGAGGAGAGGTCACTGTCTGTGTGAGGAGAGGTCACTGTCTGTGTGAGGAGAGGTCACTGTCTGTGTGAGGAGAGGTCACTGTCTGTGTGAGGAGAGGTCACTGTCTGTGTGAGGAGAGGTCACTGTCTGTGTGAGGAGAGGTCACTGTCTGTGTGAGGAGAGGTCACTGTCTGTGTGAGGAGAGGTCACTGTCTGTGTGAGGAGAGGTCACTGTGTGAGGAGAGGTCACTGTGTGAGGAGAGGTCACTGTCTGTGTGAGGAGAGGTCACTGTCTGTGTGAGGAGAGGTCACTGTCTGTGTGAGGAGAGGTCACTGTCTGTGTGAGGAGAGGTCACTGTCTGTGTGAGGAGAGGTCACTGTCTGTGTGAGGAGAGGTCACTGTCTGTGTGAGGAGAGGTCACTGTCTGTGTGAGGAGAGGTCTCTGTCTGTGTGAGGAGAGGTCTCTGTCTGTGTGAGGAGAGGTCTCTGTCTGTGTGAGGAGAGGTCTCTGTCTGTGTGAGGAGAGGTCTCTGTCTGTGTGAGGAGAGGTCTCTGTCTGTGTGAGGAGAGGTCTCTGTCTGTGTGAGGAGAGGTCTCTGTCTGTGTGAGGAGAGGTCACTGTCTGTGTGAGGAGAGGTCACTGTCTGTGTGAGGAGAGGTCACTGTCTGTGTGAGGAGAGGTCACTGTCTGTGTGAGGAGAGGTCACTGTCTGTGTGAGGAGAGGTCACTGTCTGTGTGAGGAGAGGTCACTGTCTGTGTGAGGAGAGGTCACTGTCTGTGTGAGGAGAGGTCACTGTGTGAGGAGAGGTCTCTGTCTGTGTGAGGAGAGGTCTCTGTCTGTGTGAGGAGAGGTCACTGTCTGTGTGAGGAGAGGTCACTGTCTGTGTGAGGAGAGGTCACTGTCTGTGTGAGGAGAGGTCACTGTCTGTGTGAGGAGAGGTCACTGTGTGAGGAGAGGTCTCTGTCTGTGTGAGGAGAGGTCACTGTGTGAGGAGAGGTCACTGTGTGAGGAGAGGTCACTGTCTGTGTGAGGAGAGGTCACTGTGTGAGGAGAGGTCACTGTCTGTGTGAGGAGAGGTCACTGTCTGTGTGAGGAGAGGTCTCCGTGTGTGTGAGGAGAGGTCTCCGTGTGTGTGAGGAGAGGTCACTGTCTGTGTGAGGAGAGGTCACTGTCTGTGTGAGGAGAGGTCACTGTCTGTGTGAGGAGAGGTCACTGTCTGTGTGAGGAGAGGTCACTGTCTGTGTGAGGAGAGGTCACTGTGTGAGGAGAGGTCTCTGTCTGTGTGAGGAGAGGTCACTGTGTGAGGAGAGGTCACTGTGTGAGGAGAGGTCACTGTCTGTGTGAGGAGAGGTCACTGTGTGAGGAGAGGTCACTGTCTGTGTGAGGAGAGGTCACTGTCTGTGTGAGGAGAGGTCTCTGTCTGTGTGAGGAGAGGTCTCTGTCTGTGTGAGGAGAGGTCTCTGTCTGTGTGAGGAGAGGTCTCTGTCTGTGTGAGGAGAGGTCTCTGTCTGTGTGAGGAGAGGTCTCTGTCTGTGTGAGGAGAGGTCTCTGTCTGTGTGAGGAGAGGTCTCTGTCTGTGTGAGGAGAGGTCTCTGTCTGTGTGAGGAGAGGTCACTGTCTGTGTGAGGAGAGGTCACTGTCTGTGTGAGGAGAGGTCACTGTCTGTGTGAGGAGAGGTCTCTGTCTGTGTGAGGAGAGGTCTCTGTCTGTGTGAGGAGAGGTCTCTGTCTGTGTGAGGAGAGGTCTCTGTCTGTGTGAGGAGAGGTCTCTGTCTGTGTGAGGAGAGGTCTCTGTCTGTGTGAGGAGAGGTCTCTGTCTGTGTGAGGAGAGGTCTCTGTCTGTGTGAGGAGAGGTCTCTGTCTGTGTGAGGAGAGGTCTCTGTCTGTGTGAGGAGAGGTCTCTGTCTGTGTGAGGAGAGGTCTCTGTCTGTGTGAGGAGAGGTCTCTGTCTGTGTGAGGAGAGGTCTCTGTCTGTGTGAGGAGAGGTCTCTGTCTGTGTGAGGAGAGGTCACTGTCTGTGTGAGGAGAGGTCACTGTCTGTGTGAGGAGAGGTCACTGTGTGAGGAGAGGTCTCTGTGTGAGGAGAGGTCACTGTCTGTGTGAGGAGAGGTCACTGTCTGTGTGAGGAGAGGTCACTGTGTGAGGAGAGGTCACTGTCTGTGTGAGGAGAGGTCACTGTCTGTGTGAGGAGAGGTCACTGTCTGTGTGAGGAGAGGTCACTGTCTGTGTGAGGAGAGGTCACTGTCTGTGTGAGGAGAGGTCACTGTCTGTGTGAGGAGAGGTCACTGTCTGTGTGAGGAGAGGTCACTGTCTGTGTGAGGAGAGGTCACTGTCTGTGTGAGGAGAGGTCACTGTCTGTGTGAGGAGAGGTCACTGTCTGTGTGAGGAGAGGTCACTGTCTGTGTGAGGAGAGGTCACTGTCTGTGTGAGGAGAGGTCACTGTCTGTGTGAGGAGAGGTCACTGTCTGTGTGAGGAGAGGTCTCTGTCTGTGTGAGGAGAGGTCTCTGTCTGTGTGAGGAGAGGTCTCTGTCTGTGTGAGGAGAGGTCTCTGTCTGTGTGAGGAGAGGTCTCTGTCTGTGTGAGGAGAGGTCTCTGTCTGTGTGAGGAGAGGTCTCTGTCTGTGTGAGGAGAGGTCACTGTCTGTGTGAGGAGAGGTCACTGTCTGTGTGAGGAGAGGTCACTGTCTGTGTGAGGAGAGGTCACTGTCTGTGTGAGGAGAGGTCACTGTCTGTGTGAGGAGAGGTCACTGTCTGTGTGAGGAGAGGTCACTGTGTGAGGAGAGGTCTCTGTCTGTGTGAGGAGAGGTCTCTGTCTGTGTGAGGAGAGGTCTCTGTCTGTGTGAGGAGAGGTCACTGTCTGTGTGAGGAGAGGTCACTGTGTGAGGAGAGGTCACCGTCTGTGTGAGGAGAGGTCACCGTCTGTGTGAGGAGAGGTCACCGTCTGTGTGAGGAGAGGTCACCGTCTGTGTGAGGAGAGGTCACCGTCTGTGTGAGGAGAGGTCACCGTCTGTGTGAGGAGAGGTCACCGTCTGTGTGAGGAGAGGTCACCGTCTGTGTGAGGAGAGGTCACCGTCTGTGTGAGGAGAGGTCACCGTCTGTGTGAGGAGAGGTCACCGTCTGTGTGAGGAGAGGTCACCGTCTGTGTGAGGAGAGGTCACCGTCTGTGTGAGGAGAGGTCACCGTCTGTGTGAGGAGAGGTCACCGTCTGTGTGAGGAGAGGTCACCGTCTGTGTGAGGAGAGGTCACCGTCTGTGTGAGGAGAGGTCACCGTCTGTGTGAGGAGAGGTCACCGTCTGTGTGAGGAGAGGTCACCGTCTGTGTGAGGAGAGGTCTCCGTCTGTGTGAGGAGAGGTCTCCGTCTGTGTGAGGAGAGGTCTCCGTCTGTGTGAGGAGAGGTCTCCGTCTGTGTGAGGAGAGGTCTCCGTCTGTGTGAGGAGAGGTCTCCGTCTGTGTGAGGAGAGGTCTCCGTCTGTGTGAGGAGAGGTCTCCGTCTGTGTGAGGAGAGGTCTCCGTCTGTGTGAGGAGAGGTCTCCGTCTGTGTGAGGAGAGGTCTCCGTCTGTGTGAGGAGAGGTCTCCGTCTGTGTGAGGAGAGGTCTCCGTCTGTGTGAGGAGAGGTCTCCGTCTGTGTGAGGAGAGGTCTCCGTCTGTGTGAGGAGAGGTCTCCGTCTGTGTGAGGAGAGGTCACCGTGTGTGTGAGGAAAGGTCTCCGTCTGTGTGAGGAGAGGTCTCCGTCTGTGTGAGGAGAGGTCTCCGTCTGTGTGAGGAGAGGTCTCCGTCTGTGTGAGGAGAGGTCTCCGTCTGTGTGAGGAGAGGTCTCCGTCTGTGTGAGGAGAGGTCACTGTGTGTGTGAGGAGAGGTCACTGTGTGTGTGAGGAGAGGTCACTGTGTGTGTGAGGAGAGGTCACTGTCTGTGTGAGGAGAGGTCACTGTCTGTGTGAGGAGAGGTCACTGTCTGTGTGAGGAGAGGTCACTGTCTGTGTGAGGAGAGGTCACTGTGTGAGGAGAGGTCACTGTCTGTGTGAGGAGAGGTCTCTGTCTGTGTGAGGAGAGGTCACTGTCTGTGTGAGGAGAGGTCACTGTCTGTGTGAGGAGAGGTCACTGTCTGTGTGAGGAGAGGTCACTGTCTGTGTGAGGAGAGGTCACTGTGTGAGGAGAGGTCACTGTGTGAGGAGAGGTCTCTGTCTGTGTGAGGAGAGGTCACTGTGTGAGGAGAGGTCACTGTCTGTGTGAGGAGAGGTCACTGTCTGTGTGAGGAGAGGTCACTGTGTGAGGAGAGGTCACTGTCTGTGTGAGGAGAGGTCACTGTCTGTGTGAGGAGAGGTCACTGTCTGTGTGAGGAGAGGTCACTGTCTGTGTGAGGAGAGGTCACTGTCTGTGTGAGGAGAGGTCACTGTCTGTGTGAGGAGAGGTCACTGTCTGTGTGAGGAGAGGTCACTGTCTGTGTGAGGAGAGGTCACTGTCTGTGTGAGGAGAGGTCACTGTCTGTGTGAGGAGAGGTCACTGTCTGTGTGAGGAGAGGTCACTGTCTGTGTGAGGAGAGGTCACTGTCTGTGTGAGGAGAGGTCACTGTGTGAGGAGAGGTCACTGTGTGAGGAGAGGTCACTGTGTGAGGAGAGGTCACTGTCTGTGTGAGGAGAGGTCACTGTCTGTGTGAGGAGAGGTCACTGTCTGTGTGAGGTGAGGTCACTGTCTGTGTGAGGTGAGGTCACTGTCTGTGTGAGGAGAGGTCACTGTCTGTGTGAGGAGAGGTCTCTGTCTGTGTGAGGAGAGGTCTCTGTCTGTGTGAGGAGAGGTCTCTGTCTGTGTGAGGAGAGGTCTCTGTCTGTGTGAGGAAAGGTCTCTGTCTGTGTGAGGAGAGGTCTCTGTCTGTGTGAGGAGAGGTCTCTGTCTGTGTGAGGAGAGGTCTCTGTCTGTGTGAGGAGAGGTCTCTGTCTGTGTGAGGAGAGGTCTCTGTCTGTGTGAGGAGAGGTCTCTGTCTGTGTGAGGAGAGGTCTCTGTCTGTGTGAGGAGAGGTCTCTGTCTGTGTGAGGAGAGGTCTCTGTCTGTGTGAGGAGAGGTCTCTGTCTGTGTGAGGAGAGGTCTCTGTCTGTGTGAGGAGAGGTCTCTGTCTGTGTGAGGAGAGGTCTCTGTCTGTGTGAGGAGAGGTCACTGTGTGTGTGAGGAGAGGTCACTGTCTGTGTGAGGAGAGGTCACTGTGTGTGTGAGGAGAGGTCACTGTCTGTGTGAGGAGAGGTCACTGTCTGTGTGAGGAGAGGTCACTGTGTGAGGAGAGGTCTCTGTCTGTGTGAGGAGAGGTCACTGTCTGTGTGAGGAGAGGTCACTGTCTGTGTGAGGAGAGGTCACTGTCTGTGTGAGGAGAGGTCACTGTGTGAGGAGAGGTCACTGTCTGTGTGAGGAGAGGTCACTGTCTGTGTGAGGAGAGGTCACTGTCTGTGTGAGGAGAGGTCACTGTCTGTGTGAGGAGAGGTCTCTGTCTGTGTGAGGAGAGGTCACTGTCTGTGTGAGGTGAGGTCACTGTCTGTGTGAGGAGAGGTCTCTGTCTGTGTGAGGTGAGGTCACTGTCTGTGTGAGGAGAGGTCACTGTCTGTGTGAGGAGAGGTCACTGTCTGTGTGAGGAGAGGTCACTGTCTGTGTGAGGAGAGGTCACTGTCTGTGTGAGGAGAGGTCACTGTCTGTGTGAGGAGAGGTCACTGTCTGTGTGAGGAGAGGTCACTGTCTGTGTGAGGAGAGGTCACTGTCTGTGTGAGGAGAGGTCACTGTCTGTGTGAGGAGAGGTCACTGTCTGTGTGAGGAGAGGTCACTGTCTGTGTGAGGAGAGGTCACTGTCTGTGTGAGGTGAGGTCACTGTCTGTGTGAGGAGAGGTCACTGTCTGTGTGAGGAGAGGTCACTGTCTGTGTGAGGAGAGGTCACTGTCTGTGTGAGGAGAGGTCACTGTCTGTGTGAGGAGAGGTCACTGTCTGTGTGAGGAGAGGTCTCTGTCTGTGTGAGGTGAGGTCACTGTCTGTGTGAGGAGAGGTCACTGTCTGTGTGAGGAGAGGTCACTGTCTGTGTGAGGAGAGGTCACTGTCTGTGTGAGGAGAGGTCACTGTCTGTGTGAGGAGAGGTCACTGTCTGTGTGAGGAGAGGTCACTGTCTGTGTGAGGAGAGGTCACTGTCTGTGTGAGGTGAGGTCACTGTCTGTGTGAGGAGAGGTCACTGTCTGTGTGAGGAGAGGTCTCTGTCTGTGTGAGGAGAGGTCTCTGTCTGTGTGAGGAGAGGTCTCTGTCTGTGTGAGGAGAGGTCTCTGTCTGTGTGAGGAAAGGTCTCTGTCTGTGTGAGGAGAGGTCTCTGTCTGTGTGAGGAGAGGTCTCTGTCTGTGTGAGGAGAGGTCTCTGTCTGTGTGAGGAGAGGTCTCTGTCTGTGTGAGGAGAGGTCTCTGTCTGTGTGAGGAGAGGTCTCTGTCTGTGTGAGGAGAGGTCTCTGTCTGTGTGAGGAGAGGTCTCTGTCTGTGTGAGGAGAGGTCTCTGTCTGTGTGAGGAGAGGTCTCTGTCTGTGTGAGGAGAGGTCTCTGTCTGTGTGAGGAGAGGTCACTGTGTGTGTGAGGAGAGGTCACTGTCTGTGTGAGGAGAGGTCACTGTGTGAGGAGAGGTCTCTGTCTGTGTGAGGAGAGGTCACTGTCTGTGTGAGGAGAGGTCACTGTCTGTGTGAGGAGAGGTCACTGTGTGAGGAGAGGTCACTGTCTGTGTGAGGAGAGGTCACTGTCTGTGTGAGGAGAGGTCACTGTGTGAGGAGAGGTCTCTGTCTGTGTGAGGAGAGGTCTCTGTCTGTGTGAGGAGAGGTCACTGTGTGAGGAGAGGTCACTGTCTGTGTGAGGAGAGGTCACTGTCTGTGTGAGGAGAGGTCACTGTCTGTGTGAGGAGAGGTCACTGTCTGTGTGAGGAGAGGTCACTGTCTGTGTGAGGAGAGGTCACTGTCTGTGTGAGGAGAGGTCACTGTCTGTGTGAGGAGAGGTCACTGTCTGTGTGAGGAGAGGTCACTGTCTGTGTGAGGAGAGGTCACTGTCTGTGTGAGGAGAGGTCACTGTCTGTGTGAGGAGAGGTCACTGTCTGTGTGAGGAGAGGTCACTGTCTGTGTGAGGAGAGGTCACTGTCTGTGTGAGGAGAGGTCACTGTGTGAGGAGAGGTCACTGTGTGAGGAGAGGTCTCTGTCTGTGTGAGGAGAGGTCTCTGTCTGTGTGAGGAGAGGTCACTGTCTGTGTGAGGAGAGGTCACTGTCTGTGTGAGGAGAGGTCACTGTCTGTGTGAGGAGAGGTCACTGTGTGAGGAGAGGTCACTGTGTGAGGAGAGGTCTCTGTCTGTGTGAGGAGAGGTCACTGTGTGAGGAGAGGTCACTGTCTGTGTGAGGAGAGGTCACTGTCTGTGTGAGGAGAGGTCACTGTGTGAGGAGAGGTCACTGTGTGAGGAGAGGTCACTGTCTGTGTTAGGAGAGGTCTCTGTCTGTGTGAGGAGAGGTCACTGTCTGTGTGAGGAGAGGTCACTGTCTGTGTGAGGAGAGGTCACTGTCTGTGTGAGGAGAGGTCACTGTCTGTGTGAGGAGAGGTCACTGTCTGTGTGAGGAGAGGTCACTGTCTGTGTGAGGAGAGGTCACTGTCTGTGTGAGGAGAGGTCACTGTCTGTGTGAGGAGAGGTCTCTGTCTGTGTGAGGAGAGGTCTCTGTGTGAGGAGAGGTCACTGTCTGTGTGAGGAGAGGTCACTGTCTGTGTGAGGAGAGGTCACTGTCTGTGTGAGGAGAGGTCACTGTCTGTGTGAGGAGAGGTCACTGTCTGTGTGAGGAGAGGTCACTGTCTGTGTGAGGAGAGGTCACTGTCTGTGTGAGGAGAGGTCACTGTCTGTGTGAGGAGAGGTCACTGTCTGTGTGAGGAGAGGTCACTGTCTGTGTGAGGAGAGGTCACTGTCTGTGTGAGGAGAGGTCACTGTGTGAGGAGAGGTCACTGTCTGTGTGAGGAGAGGTCACTGTCTGTGTGAGGAGAGGTCACTGTCTGTGTGAGGAGAGGTCACTGTCTGTGTGAGGAGAGGTCACTGTCTGTGTGAGGAGAGGTCACTGTCTGTGTGAGGAGAGGTCACTGTCTGTGTGAGGAGAGGTCACTGTCTGTGTGAGGAGAGGTCACTGTCTGTGTGAGGAGAGGTCACTGTCTGTGTGAGGAGAGGTCACTGTCTGTGTGAGGAGAGGTCACTGTCTGTGTGAGGAGAGGTCTCTGTCTGTGTGAGGAGAGGTCTCTGTGTGAGGAGAGGTCACTGTCTGTGTGAGGAGAGGTCACTGTCTGTGTGAGGAGAGGTCACTGTCTGTGTGAGGAGAGGTCACTGTCTGTGTGAGGAGAGGTCACTGTCTGTGTGAGGAGAGGTCACTGTCTGTGTGAGGAGAGGTCACTGTCTGTGTGAGGAGAGGTCACTGTCTGTGTGAGGAGAGGTCACTGTCTGTGTGAGAAGAGGTCTCTGTCTGTGTGAGGAGAGGTCACTGTGTGAGGAGAGGTCACTGTCTGTGTGAGGAGAGGTCACTGTCTGTGTGAGGAGAGGTCACTGTCTGTGTGAGGAGAGGTCACTGTGTGAGGAGAGGTCACTGTCTGTGTGAGGAGAGGTCACTGTCTGTGTGAGGAGAGGTCACTGTCTGTGTGAGGAGAGGTCACTGTCTGTGTGAGGAGAGGTCTCTGTCTGTGTGAGGAGAGGTCACTGTCTGTGTGAGGAGAGGTCTCTGTCTGTGTGAGGAGAGGTCTCTGTTTGAGGAGAGGTCACTGTGTGAGGAGAGGTCACTGTCTGTGTGAGGAGAGGTCACTGTGTGAGGAGAGGTCACTGTCTGTGTGAGGAGAGGTCACTGTCTGTGTGAGGAGAGGTCTCTGTCTGTGTGAGGAGAGGTCACTGTGTGAGGAAAGGTCACTGTCTGTGTGAGGAGAGGTCACTGTCTGTGTGAGGAGAGGTCTCTGTCTGTGTGAGGAGAGGTCTCTGTCTGTGTGAGGAGAGGTCTCTGTCTGTGTGAGGAGAGGTCTCTGTCTGTGTGAGGAGAGGTCTCTGTCTGTGTGAGGAGAGGTCTCTGTCTGTGTGAGGAGAGGTCTCTGTCTGTGTGAGGAGAGGTCTCTGTCTGTGTGAGGAGAGGTCTCTGTCTGTGTGAGGAGAGGTCTCTGTCTGTGTGAGGAGAGGTCACTGTCTGTGTGAGGAGAGGTCACTGTCTGTGTGAGGAGAGGTCACTGTCTGTGTGAGGAGAGGTCTCTGTCTGTGTGAGGAGAGGTCTCTGTCTGTGTGAGGAGAGGTCACTGTCTGTGTGAGGAGAGGTCACTGTCTGTGTGAGGAGAGGTCACTGTCTGTGTGAGGAGAGGTCACTGTCTGTGTGAGGAGAGGTCACTGTCTGTGTGAGGAGAGGTCTCTGTCTGTGTGAGGAGAGGTCTCTGTCTGTGTGAGGAGAGGTCTCTGTGTGAGGAGAGGTCACTGTGTGAGGAGAGGTCACTGTGTGAGGAGAGGTCACTGTCTGTGTGAGGAGAGGTCACTGTCTGTGTGAGGAGAGGTCTCTGTCTGTGTGAGGAGAGGTCACTGTGTGAGGAAAGGTCACTGTCTGTGTGAGGAGAGGTCACTGTCTGTGTGAGGAGAGGTCACTGTGTGAGGAGAGGTCTCTGTCTGTGTGAGGAGAGGTCTCTGTCTGTGTGAGGAGAGGTCTCTGTCTGTGTGAGGAGAGGTCTCTGTCTGTGTGAGGAGAGGTCTCTGTCTGTGTGAGGAGAGGTCTCTGTCTGTGTGAGGAGAGGTCTCTGTCTGTGTGAGGAGAGGTCTCTGTCTGTGTGAGGAGAGGTCTCTGTCTGTGTGAGGAGAGGTCTCTGTCTGTGTGAGGAGAGGTCTCTGTCTGTGTGAGGAGAGGTCACTGTCTGTGTGAGGAGAGGTCACTGTCTGTGTGAGGAGAGGTCACTGTCTGTGTGAGGAGAGGTCACTGTCTGTGTGAGGAGAGGTCACTGTCTGTGTGAGGAGAGGTCACTGTCTGTGTGAGGAGAGGTCACTGTCTGTGTGAGGAGAGGTCACTGTCTGTGTGAGGAGAGGTCACTGTCTGTGTGAGGAGAGGTCTCTGTCTGTGTGAGGAGAGGTCACTGTCTGTGAGGAGAGGTCACTGTCTGTGTGAGGAGAGGTCACTGTCTGTGTGAGGAGAGGTCTCTGTCTGTGTGAGGAGAGGTCACTGTGTGAGGAAAGGTCACTGTCTGTGTGAGGAGAGGTCACTGTCTGTGTGAGGAGAGGTCACTGTGTGAGGAGAGGTCTCTGTCTGTGTGAGGAGAGGTCTCTGTCTGTGTGAGGAGAGGTCTCTGTCTGTGTGAGGAGAGGTCTCTGTCTGTGTGAGGAGAGGTCTCTGTCTGTGTGAGGAGAGGTCACTGTGTGAGGAGAGGTCACTGTCTGTGTGAGGAGAGGTCTCTGTGTGAGGAGAGGTCACTGTCTGTGTGAGGAGAGGTCACTGTGTGAGGAGAGGTCACTGTCTGTGTGAGGAGAGGTCACTGTCTGTGTGAGGAGAGGTCACTGTCTGTGTGAGGAGAGGTCACTGTCTGTGTGAGGAGAGGTCACTGTCTGTGTGAGGAGAGGTCTCTGTCTGTGTGAGGAGAGGTCTCTGTCTGTGTGAGGAGAGGTCTCTGTCTGTGTGAGGAGAGGTCTCTGTCTGTGTGAGGAGAGGTCACTGTCTGTGTGAGGAGAGGTCTCTGTCTGTGTGAGGAGAGGTCACTGTCTGTGTGAGGAGAGGTCACTGTCTGTGTGAGGAGAGGTCACTGTCTGTGTGAGGAGAGGTCTCTGTCTGTGTGAGGAGAGGTCACTGTCTGTGTGAGGAGAGGTCACTGTCTGTGTGAGGAGAGGTCACTGTCTGTGTGAGGAGAGGTCACTGTCTGTGTGAGGAGAGGTCACTGTCTGTGTGAGGAGAGGTCTCTGTCTGTGTGAGGAGAGGTCACTGTCTGTGTGAGGAGAGGTCACTGTCTGTGTGAGGAGAGGTCACTGTCTGTGTGAGGAGAGGTCACTGTCTGTGTGAGGAGAGGTCACTGTCTGTGTGAGGAGAGGTCACTGTCTGTGTGAGGAGAGGTCTCTGTCTGTGTGAGGAGAGGTCACTGTCTGTGT
The DNA here is from genome assembly GCF_038048845.1 of Mixophyes fleayi. Taxonomy (NCBI): domain Eukaryota; kingdom Metazoa; phylum Chordata; class Amphibia; order Anura; family Limnodynastidae; genus Mixophyes; species Mixophyes fleayi. The sequence goes on along the minus strand of NC_134405.1, from coordinate 1,052,401 downwards.
GAGGAGAGGTCACTGTCTGTGTGAGGAGAGGTCACTGTCTGTGTGAGGAGAGGTCACTGTCTGTGTGAGGAGAGGTCACTGTCTGTGTGAGGAGAGGTCACTGTCTGTGTGAGGAGAGGTCTCTGTCTGTGTGAGGAGAGGTCTCTGTCTGTGTGAGGAGAGGTCTCTGTCTGTGTGAGGAGAGGTCTCTGTCTGTGTGAAGAGGAGAGGTCTCTGTCTGTGTGAGGAGAGGTCACTGTCTGTGTGAGGAGAGGTCTCTGTCTGTGTGAGGAGAGGTCACTGTCTGTGTGAGGAGAGGTCACTGTCTGTGTGAGGAGAGGTCTCTGTCTGTGTGAGGAGAGGTCTCTGTCTGTGTGAGGAGAGGTCACTGTCTGTGTGAGGAGAGGTCTCTGTCTGTGTGAGGAGAGGTCACTGTCTGTGTGAGGAGAGGTCTCTGTCTGTGTGAGGAGAGGTCACTGTCTGTGTGAGGAGAGGTCTCTGTCTGTGTGAGGAGAGGTCTCTGTCTGTGTGAGGAGAGGTCACTGTCTGTGTGAGGAGAGGTCTCTGTCTGTGTGAGGAGAGGTCACTGTCTGTGTGAGGAGAGGTCACTGTGTGAGGAGAGGTCACTGTCTGTGTGAGGAGAGGTCACTGTCTGTGTGAGGAGAGGTCACTGTCTGTGTGAGGAGAGGTCACTGTGTGAGGAGAGGTCACTGTCTGTGTGAGGAGAGGTCACTGTCTGTGTGAGGAGAGGTCACTGTCTGTGTGAGAGAGGTCACTGTCTGTGTGAGGAGAGGTCACTGTCTGTGTGAGGAGAGGTCACTGTCTGTGTGAGGAGAGGTCACTGTCTGTGTGAGGAGAGGTCACTGTCTGTGTGAGGAGAGGTCACTGTCTGTGTGAGGAGAGGTCACTGTCTGTGTGAGGAGAGGTCACTGTGTGAGGAGAGGTCACTGTGTGAGGAGAGGTCACTGTGTGAGGAGAGGTCACTGTCTGTGTGAGGAGAGGTCACTGTCTGTGTGAGGAGAGGTCTCTGTCTGTGTGAGGAGAGGTCTCTGTCTGTGTGAGGAGAGGTCACTGTCTGTGTGAGGAGAGGTCACTGTCTGTGTGAGGAGAGGTCACTGTCTGTGTGAGGAGAGGTCTCTGTCTGTGTGAGGAGAGGTCTCTGTCTGTGTGAGGAGAGGTCTCTGTCTGTGTGAGGAGAGGTCACTGTCTGTGTGAGGAGAGGTCACTGTCTGTGTGAGGAGAGGTCTCTGTCTGTGTGAGGAGAGGTCTCTGTCTGTGTGAGGAGAGGTCACTGTCTGTGTGAGGAGAGGTCACTGTCTGTGTGAGGAGAGGTCTCTGTCTGTGTGAGGAGAGGTCTCTGTCTGTGTGAGGAGAGGTCTCTGTCTGTGTGAGGAGAGGTCACTGTCTGTGTGAGGAGAGGTCTCTGTCTGTGTGAGGAGAGGTCACTGTGTGAGGAGAGGTCTCTGTCTGTGTGAGGAGAGGTCACTGTCTGTGTGAGGAGAGGTCACTGTCTGTGTGAGGAGAGGTCACTGTCTGTGTGAGGAGAGGTCACTGTCTGTGTGAGGAGAGGTCACTGTCTGTGTGAGGAGAGGTCACTGTGTGAGGAGAGGTCACTGTCTGTGTGAGGAGAGGTCACTGTCTGTGTGAGGAGAGGTCACTGTGTGAGGAGAGGTCACTGTGTGAGGAGAGGTCTCTGTCTGTGTGAGGAGAGGTCACTGTCTGTGTGAGGAGAGGTCACTGTGTGAGGAAGGCCACTGTCTGTGTGAGGAGAGGCCACTGTCTGTGTGAGGAGAGGTCTCTGTCTGTGTGAGGAGAGGTCACTGTGTGAGGAGAGGTCTCTGTCTGTGTGAGGAGAGGTCACTGTCTGTGTGAGGAGAGGTCACTGTCTGTGTGAGGAGAGGTCACTGTCTGTGTGAGGAGAGGTCACTGTCTGTGTGAGGAGAGGTCACTGTCTGTGTGAGGAGAGGTCACTGTGTGAGGAGAGGTCACTGTCTGTGTGAGGAGAGGTCACTGTCTGTGTGAGGAGAGGTCACTGTCTGTGTGAGGAGAGGTCTCTGTCTGTGTGAGGAGAGGTCTCTGTGTGAGGAGAGGTCACTGTCTGTGTGAGGAGAGGTCACTGTCTGTGTGAGGAGAGGTCTCTGTCTGTGTGAGGAGAGGTCTCTGTCTGTGTGAGGAGAGGTCACTGTGTGAGGAGAGGTCTCTGTCTGTGTGAGGAGAGGTCACTGTGTGAGGAGAGGTCTCTGTCTGTGTGAGGAGAGGTCACTGTCTGTGTGAGGAGAGGTCACTGTCTGTGTGAGGAGAGGTCTCTGTCTGTGTGAGGAGAGGTCTCTGTCTGTGTGAGGAGAGGTCACTGTGTGAGGAGAGGTCTCTGTCTGTGTGAGGAGAGGTCTCTGTGTGAGGAGAGGTCACTGTCTGTGTGAGGAGAGGTCACTGTCTGTGTGAGGAGAGGTCTCTGTCTGTGTGAGGAGAGGTCTCTGTCTGTGTGAGGAGAGGTCACTGTCTGTGTGAGGAGAGGTCACTGTGTGAGGAGAGGTCACTGTGTGAGGAGAGGTCACTGTGTGAGGAGAGGTCACTGTCTGTGTGAGGAGAGGTCTCTGTCTGTGTGAGGAGAGGTCACTGTCTGTGTGAGGAGAGGTCTCTGTCTGTGTGAGGAGAGGTCACTGTCTGTGTGAGGAGAGG
>NC_134405.1:935382-1049543 GCF_038048845.1 Mixophyes fleayi | reverse complement strand
ATGATGACCTTGATGTGTAGTGATAACATAATGATATCTTTTATATCTCTGTAAATAAATGATGGAATCAAGTCTTGTGCATTGTTATGAATGTGGCTGCTCTTCATCACCTCCAGTAAACTTGAGATGTTTGGAATTACACTTCATATGATCAAACTTTGTTACCATATAGCAGTAACAGATATGGACCATATTGCAGACTGCAAATTGAAATGTGGTTACTTCAAATCGTAATCTAATGTCTTTTACATCCAAATAAAAATGTGAAAATTCCTGTAATATGTGCTCGGTTACTCTATAATGTCCTGTCAAATGGATCTGCACTTCCATACAGCTCTCCTCCCTCTGATATACTATAATGTGCTATATGTGACATGATTTAAGGGACTGAAATGTGATAGTGTTACAATTAAAGCAGGAGAAGTTGCGGTATGCCGTACCATTGTATGCCTGCCCACTTCCACCAATGCGAATTATACTTGCTGTTGATTGCTTTTCCTCATAATACTCCATGACAGCCATTACAATGGGTAGGTTCCCTTTCCAGTTTAGGTAAGACAGATTAGAAAAATGCCTGCCCCTCCCCAGGATGGTAAAGGTAGATGCCCCTCCTCCTCCTCCCCTACATCTGTGACTTTCCAAGCTTTCTCTGACAAATATACACCTGCATTGTTAGGTAACTGGGCTGCCATAGGGTATGCTGAGGAAAAGGAATTAAGGGTAAGCATAATGTGCATGTTTCCTCTACAGCCCTCCATGACAGCTATTACAACATCACTTTCAGTGCCATCCATCTCTGAGACTTCGTACAGTGGTTCATGGTCAGACATCAGTGTTGAAAACTAAATTGAGGTCCCATTTGGCCATTAAGGATCGTATAGAAGGAAGAGTCCTATTTACTGGTTTGAAGAGGTGAATAATTAAATCATTTAAAGCTAACTTGATATCTAAGGATACACTCTAACCAGACACTTATACCTTCATCATCATCATTTATATAGCGCCATTCCACAGCGCTATACAGAGTATGTCATTCACATCCATCCCTGTCCTATTGGAGTTTACAATCTAAATTCCTTAACACACACACAAAACTAGGTACATTGTGTCAGCAGCCCCTGTTGCCCCTGACGAAGTCTTAACGACGAAACGCGTAGGGTCCAATGAGAGCTGAGATCTGTTACTATGGCAACCAAACCCGGAAGTGAGAAACACGATGTACGGAGTGTACCCGCTATTTTGACCAGGAGCGGAGGACATCTGTTTGAATTGAAAGAAACCTTGATGTGCACAGTAACACTTACTACATGTAAGTTTATTTTATCTTTGTTCAATAAATTCTTTTACGATACTTCACTATCGGGGCACCGGTGTCTCTTCTTGTCTCCCTTTCATATGTGGGATAACTCAGTGAGAGACCTGGGATTACATAGGAAGAGGTTCATGCTGATCAAAAGGAATATCATTGTTATGTTTCTGTGAAAATGACTTTATTATTGGACTTCCAGTCTGCAAGTTTTTGTTCATTTATGTTCTATATGCACACCTTAGATATTAGTTGTTAACATCGATTTACATTGTCTGCTATCCATGTGTATGCACTTGTTACCCGTTTGCTATATCTTCTCTACCTTCCTGATTTTTTCGTTCCATAATCTATTTGTGGGGATTAAATAGGCAACCCCTAGGGAAAATAATAGGCTGCATTCCAGAATTCTTTCCCCAACTCCTAAGGAGCGCAGGAGAAGCATTGTTTATATTCTTACATTTTGTCACCAGCCAATTGACCCAAGAGTATGATGTTGGAGTGTGGGAAGAATCCCAGGCAAATACGTGGCGAACTTATAAACTCCACACAGATAAGGCCTTGGTCGGAAAACAAACTCATGACCCCAGCACTGTGCGGCACAAATGCTAAACACTAAGTTACCGTGTTGCCTTGTGTAGATAAAGTGAGACCATGCTGAAGAAATTCAACAGCCTGTTATCAAGGTTGGAATGAATTTAAAGTTGTACCATGTAGTAAAGTTCTTCCATATTATGTTATAGGTTACTGAAGAAGTGTTCTTTCTTGCCTGTAACAGTGTTGTTGCAGGATCCTTTTCTTCTGAGCAGTCCTACCTCAATCTGCATGCCATTAAAGCTAGCCACTCATGATTTTGTTGAAGAATTGGGTCTTGGTGTAGCAGACCAACCGAAGAGCTAGAAGTCAGGGCCGCTCCCAGAGCATCTACTATGCTACCGTAAATCACAGACGACGAGGCCCAAATGGAAGGATTGTTATTCTACCTTTTTCTTTTTAGAATTCAGATGATGAGTGGAAACAGGGAAGAAAATACCCCAGGTGAAGGAAGAGTCCATGGAACAGTCAGGGCATCTCTTTGCTGACTCGAGCTTTGTGCAGATAGAAGAACCTAGGAACTTTGGTATTTCTGTTTCTCACCATAACATCCACTTGAAACTTTCTATCAGTAGCTAGAACACTTCCTGGTGAAGTGACCTTTGTGCTGGATGAAGCTGCTTTCGACTGAGGTAATTGACTATCACACTTTGGTTGCCTATTAAATGCAATGATGAGAGACCAGATTTCTCTCTGACACTGGCCAAGTCATAACTTTTGGCTTCACCATCACCGGAGAGACTTCTTGGTGGCTTAGGGTGATTCAGAGAGGAATGATTGTGATCCTACCTTTTTTTTAAACTCCAACTGGAGATCTTGTATGTGCCATCCTGCCCTAGGGATGATCCCTATGGCAGAGAAAAACATCACCAATCATTGAAGTCTTTTTCTTAATGACATTTGAGTCTGCAGCTGCCATGCAACGTACTGGATCTTCATACACCTATATTCTGACAGACACACTTTGTTCTGTATGGTGTGCCATTCTATAAATCAGTTCCTTCACTACCTGATGTATAGAGAAAATTCTACCCCTTCTTTTGGAATCTTCAAAAAATTATTTATGAGGGTCTGTAGCAATTGGTCCCTCATCAATGGCCATATATTTGTATATACTTAAGCTAAATATCCACATTGTGTAAATTAAACATGACCCCTTAATTTCTCTGGATACATTACTGGAACAATCCTCTAAATTCCTAGAGAATCCTAGTGTGAGTATTCCTCCTGTAAATCTACACTTGTCTGAGACTGCTCTCCTTAACTTTGCTGTCCTTCTTACCAACAGGCTCTACAAGAGTACTAAAGAGACCTGACATTGTTAACTAACTACAGTGACTATGCACCCGGAATCAAGCACCCCTAAATTAGGGGCTTACTTAGCACGGGTGCACTTTTGCTGTTTGGAGTCTAACTCAGGCTCCATACCACTGTCAGCTCCAATTGTTGTACAAAGAACAACTGTGACAAAACGTTTGCCAAGACAAGGAACACTTTAGAGCAGTTCCAAGCGGCCTGGTCAACATCTTGGCGCCCTGTGACTTCTGGCGCAGCGCACGTGCATGCGAATACCACCGAGGTCTGAAAATCTGCATCAAATCCCTACACAAGATTTGCTCCTGGAGGGAGCAGATTGGTGTTTTCCAGGTAACGGGCCCAGTTGTCTGCTTACACCATCAGATGGTGCGCCACTGGGACCAGAGAAGGTAAGTCCACGCGCTATTTCTAGAGACAGGAAACATAGGGGAGGAGTAGCTGCCATATATACCATTAGGGGTTGCTTTTATAACCTGCCCTCTACCTAATCTGGAAATGGATACTAACCATTAAATGGCTGCCATGGAAGACTCAAGAGTAAATATATATTCAACTGTAATAATAAATTATCCATATTATAAATATGTTAAACAAATCACTGTAAATGATCCTCTACAGAACAAACTGCAAAGCAAAAACAATTCAGCAAAAGACATGAACAAGATAGACAGATAGTGGACAGACATTCTAAAGGAAGGGGACAATGAGAGACAGAAGCAAATGGAACAGTATGCGTGGTGAAGAGATGCTGAGGCCAGGATTGTGATGGTTAAGGTGGACACATTAGCCTGTAGAGAGGGGTACCCCTTTCTCTTGTAGCCACAGGAATTGGCTATATTGTGTTATGATGTTGTGGAGGATCTGCTGACAGCACTCGGTGCCCAAGATGATGGCAGGGTGTCCCAACAGTCCTTTGTGGTCAGGATTTCAGCCTAGTGGCATGCCTTTTCTCTAGCTCATCCGGTGCGATGGGTGCCTCCAGGCTATGTAGGGTCCAGGGCATCGCAGGCCTTAGTGACAGGGAGGTCATTCAGGATTTTCAAGGTGCACTGAGGAATGTGAAGCAGGACGAATCGAGATCTCATAGACCAGATGCAGACAGAAGGAGATGAACACATGCGTAAGGATTCAGGCCGGAGGTAGATTCTCTCTCTATGTGAAGTGCTAGGGGACTGCAGGTTAATAGGATTGGGGCTGTAGTCACGGCCCTTGGATGGTCGTCGGACCAGACAGATGGCAGCAAGAGAGAAGACTCCACACGAGAGTAGGCCGAAGAGGCAGTCCGATGCAGCAGTAACTAGACAAAGCGACTGGGTGATCCTGAGGCACAAAGACAAAGGATCCTGCATGTGATAGACTTGGAAAGCCACAACGTGCAACCAGGCTAAAGCCATAGTCTTGAATAGTGTTGGTGAGCTGGCTCAAGATCCAGCAAAGGAACCTGAATGGAGAGGGCACCAACAGGAGCACCAACATATGTACGACAGGTAGATAGCCAGATGGATTGAGGCTGGAGTCATGGCCCCTGAATAGTCGTCAGAGCGGCCAGATAGCAGCAAGAGAGAAGACTCCACATTAGGCTAGCCCGAAGAGGCAGTCTGATGGAGCAGTGACTAGATGGAGCGGCTGGGTTATCCTGAGGTATAAAGACGTAGGATCCTATATATGATGGACTTGATAAGGCACAAAGTGCAACAAGGCCAAAGCCACAATCTTGAATAGTGTTAGTGAGCTGGCTAAATATCCAGCAAAGGAACCTGAATTGAGAGGGCACCAACATATGGACAACAGGTAGGTAGTCAACAGAGCAGAGCCTGGGCATCTCCAGATGAAATTCAGGACCCAAAACTTGGAAAATATTGGGCCCCAGAAGAGAGGTGGCCAGGGCATGTCTGCTCTGTCCAGCAGCCATCCACATTATTAGGTTTTCATATGGTGGAAGAATATTTACCATTGGTCCTGGGGCCCAAACACTATCTATTATAAGGGCAGTCCCTGGGATGCTGTTCGTCTTATTGTTTTCACCTGTCCAAGAGTTTCAGGTATTTATCTCTTTAAATGATCCAGGTATCTCTGAAAATCTCTGCTGTTCCTTTCTCGGTGTGGTCTGACATACCACGCTCTAAGGTAGCTCTTGTGGTGTCGTCAACTACTCAGAGCCATCTTGTCTCCGGATGAGCGATGAATGAGGCTGTCTGGAGTCCTGCTGATTGGGTGTGACTAAGATCATGGCATACTACACCTCCCTATCCTAACCTGTCTGTCCTTGCACTAATTTCTATTATGCCTCTTCACTATTTACTGTGTCTTTACAATTTACTATATTACTGCAGAACTTTACTAACACTACATATATATTTACTAAACTGGAGGTTTGAAAAAGTGTAGATGTTGTCTATTGCAACCAATCAGATTCTAGCTGTCATTTTGTAGAATGTACTAAATAAATGATAACAAGAATCTGGTTGCTATAGGCAACATCTCCACTAGGTCTCTCAACTACTAATTTTATCGACTTTGTATTTGACCCTTGGGCAGTCTATTTAATTGCTATAATATTGACTAACAATCCTTTAGTTTAGAACAAACTCTTAATTTAGAGTTTGGGATAAAATGATAGTTTCGACCCAGGACACATGCCTCCCCTCGTCCCACCTTTCTGTAATGGCACTCTCCTCCTCAATTCCAAACCTCTGCCTTGATTTCTGGCATAACCAGGGCATGACCCGGCTACAGGATCTTCAGGAGAACGATGCAATTATGTCTTTCTCCCAACTAGAGGACCGGTATGATCTCCCATCCCAAAATTTCTGTAAGTATCTCTAGGTTAGACACTGGATGCAATCATATTCACCCCAACCTCTATCATTAAAACCTGTCCCCCCATCTATAAGATGGCTCTATGCATCCTCCTCTCACTTGGGTGGCATCTCCTCATGGTACCAGACTTTGATGGTGAATCTTGCCGATTCAGGCCCCGTTGGGAGGAGGATCCGGAGGTCCCTCTAACCGAGGAAGATTGGGAGAAAATATATCAGAATATTTATATTCTGTCAAAATGTATAAACCATTCAGAGACGTTGGTTAAGGTAGTAATTTACTGAATACAATGACAATATCTCCCTTTCTGTCAGAGTTATGGACACAAATTATAGACAATATTTTAGAGAGATTATAGCACAACTAATTTACTGACAGAAAATATCTCACTTTTGGACATGACAAACTATTTACTGACTGAAATGACTCTGACACTAACTTACCGATCAAAGTGATAAATGGTCGTTCAGAACCGTAACTTGGACTGTGCGAGGGGGCGACAGCCGAAGGGGGCGCAGATCACGAATATATTAGGTCAATCTGATTAAAATTGAGGGCTAGGGTATACAAGTACCCCCTACCCTGTGTATAACACAAGCACCCCCCTGCCCTGTGTATAACACAAGCACCCCCCTGCCCTGTGTATAACACACAGACCCCCCCAGCCCCGTATATAACACAAGGGCCCCCCCTGCCCTGTGTATAACACAAGGACCCCCCCTGCCCTGTGTATAACACAAGTACCCCCTACCCTGTGTATAACACAAGCACCCCCCTGCCCTGTGTATAACACAAGGACCCCCCTGCCCTGTGTATAACACACAGACACCCCCAGCCCCGTATATAACACAAGGGCCCCCCTTGCCCTGTGTATAACACAAGCACCCCCCCTGCCCTGTGTATAACACAAGGACCCCCCTGCCCTGTGTATAACACAAGCACCCCCCTGCCCTGTGTATAACACACAGACCCCCCCAGCCCCGTATATAACACAAGGGCCCCCCCTGCCCTGTGTATAACACAAGGACCCCCCCTGCCCTGTGTATAACACAAGGACCCCCCTGCCCTGTGTATAACACAAGTACCCCCCTGCCCTGTGTATAACACACAGACCCCCCCAGCCCCGTATATAACACAAGGGCCCCCCCTGCCCTGTGTATAACACAAGCACCCCCCTGCCCTGTGTATAACACAAGGACCCCCCTGCCCTGTGTATAACACAAGTACCCCCCTGCCCTGTGTATAACACACAGACCCCCCCCCCCCGCCCTGTGTATAACACAAGTACCCCCCCTGCCCTGTGTATAACACACAGACCCCCCCAGCCCCGTATATAACACAAGGGCCCCCCCTGCCCTGTGTATAACACAAGGACCCCCCCTGCCCTGTGTATAACACAAGCACCCCCTGCCCCGTGTATAACACAAGTACCCCCTGCCCTGTGTATAACACACAGACCCCCCCCCCGCCCTGTGTATAACACAAGTACCCCCCCTGCCCCGTGTATAACACAGTAACTCCCCCTGCCCCGTGTATAACACAGTAACTCTCCCTGCCCTGTGTATAACACTAGTACCCCCCCGCCCTGTGTATAACACACAGACCCCCCCGCCCTGTGTATAACACACAGACCACCCCCCCCCGCCCTGTGTATAACACTAGTACCCCCCGCCCTGTGTATAACACTAGTACCCCCCGCCCTGTGTATAACACTATTATCCCCCGCCCTGTGTATAACACACGGACACCCCCCCTGTGTATAACACAGAGACCCCCCCGCCCTGTGTATAACACTAGTACCCCCCGCCCTGTGTATAACACACAGACCCCCGGGCACTGTGTATAACACTAGTACCCCCCGCCCTGTGTATAACACTAGTACCCCCCGCCATGTGTATAACACACAGACCCCCCCCGCCCTGTGTATAACACACAGACCCCCCCGCCCTGTGTATAACACTATTACCCCCCCGCCCTGTGTATAACACACAGACCCCCCCGCCCTGTGTATAACACTAGTACCCCCCGCCCTGTGTATAACACTAGTACCCCCCCCCTGTGTATAACACAGAGACCCCCCGCCCTGTGTATAACACAGAGACCCGCCCCCGCCCTGTGTATAACACTAGTACCCCCTGCCCTGTGTATAACACTAGTACCCCCCGCCCTGTGTATAACACAGAGACCCCCCCGCCCTGTGTATAACACTAGTACCCCCCGCCCTGTGTATAACACACAGACCCCCCCGCCCTGTGTATAACACTATTACCCCCCCCGCCCTGTGTATAACACACAGACCCCCCCGCCCTGTGTATAACACTATTACCCCCCCGTCCTGTGTATAACACTAGTACCCCCTGCCCTGTGTATAACACTAGTACCCCCCGCCCTGTGTATAACACAGAGACCCCCCCCGCCCTGTGTATAACACTAGTACCCCCCCCGCCCTGTGTATAACACACAGACCCCCCCGCCCTGTGTATAACACTAGTACCCCCCGCCCTGTGTATAACACTAGTACCCCCCGCCCTGTGTATAACACACAGACCCCCCGGCCCTGTGTATAACACTAGTACCCCCCGCCCTGTGTATAACACACGGAGCCCCCCGCCCTGTGTATAACACTAGTACCCCCCCGCCCTGTGTATAACACACGGAGCCCCCCGCCCTGTGTATAACACTAGTACCCCCCGCCCTGTGTATAACACTAGTACCCCCGCCCTGTGTATAACACACAGACCCCCCCCCCGCCCTGTGTATAACACTAGTATCCCCCCCCGCCCTGTGTATAACACACAGACCCCCCCCCCTGTGTATAACACAAGTACCCCCTGCCCTGTGTATAACACACAGACCCCCCTCCCTGTGTATAACACACAGACCCCCCCGCCCTGTGTATAACACTAGTACCCCGCCCTGTGTATAACACTAGTACCCCCCCCTGTGTATAACACACAGACCCCCCCGCCCTGTGTATAACACTAGTACCCCCCGCCCTGTGTATAACAGAGACCCCCCCCCCGCCCTGTGTATAACACTAGTACCCCCCGCCCTGTGTATAACAGAGACCCCCCCCGCCCTGTGTATAACACTAGTACCCCCCGCCCTGTGTATAACACACAGACCCCCCCCGCCCTGTGTATAACACTAGTACCCCCCCGCCCTGTGTATAACACTAGTACCCCCCGCCCTGTGTATAACACACAGACCCCCCCAGCCCCGTATATAACACAAGGCCCCCCCTGTGTATAACACAAGGACCCCCCCCTGCCCTGTGTATAACACAAGTACCCCCTGCCCCGTGTATAACACACAGACCCCCCCGCCCTGTGTATAACACTAGTACCCCCCGCCCTGTGTATAACACTAGTACCCCCCGCCCTGTGTATAACACACAGACCCCCCCAGCCCCGTATATAACACAAGGCCCCCCCTGTGTATAACACTAGTACCCCGCCGCCCTGTGTATAACACACAGACCCCCCCGCCCTGTGTATAACACTAGTACCCCCCCCGCCCTGTGTATAACACTAGTACACCCCCCGCCCTGTGTATAACACACAGACCCCCCCGCCCTGTGTATAACAATAGTACCCCCCCGCCCTGTGTATAACACTAGTACCCCCCGCCCTGTGTATAACACTAGTACACCCCCCGCCCTGTGTATAACACACAGACCCCCCCGCCCTGTGTATAACACTAGTACCCCCCCGCCCTGTGTATAACACACAGACCCCCCCCCTCCCTGTGTATAACACAAGTACCCCCGCTCTGTGTATAACACTAGTACCCCCCCCCCCTCCCTGTGTATAACACTAGTACCCCGCCCTGTGTATAACACTAGTACCCCCCGCCCTGTGTATAACACACAGACCCCCCCCCCCCCCCTGTGTATAACACTAGTACCCCCCGCCCTGTGTATAACACTAGTACCCCCCGCCCTGTGTATAACACTAGTACCCCCCGCCCTGTGTATAACACACAGACCCCCCCCGCCCTGTGTATAACACTAGTACCCCCCCCCCCCTGTGTATAACACAAGTACCCCCCGCCCTGTGTATAACACTAGTACCCCCCCCCCCCTGTGTATAACACAAGTACCCCCCGCCCTGTGTATAACACTAGTACCCCCCCCGCCCTGTGTATAACACTAGTACACCCCCCGCCCTGTGTATAACACACAGACCCCCCCGCCCTGTGTATAACACTAGTACCCCCCCCCCGCCCTGTGTATAACACACAGACCCCCCCCGCCCTGTGTATAACACTAGTACCCCCCCGCCCCTGTGTATAACACTAGTACCCCCCCTGTGTATAACACACAGACCCCCCCCGCCCTGTGTATAACACTAGTACCCCCCGCCCCTGTGTATAACACTAGTACCCCCCCCTGTGTATAACACACAGACCCCCCCGCCCTGTGTATAACACTAGTACCCCCCCCCCGCCCTGTGTATAACACACGGAGCCCCCGCCCTGTGTATAACACTAGTACACCCCCCGCCCTGTGTATAACACACAGACCCCCCCGCCCTGTGTATAACACTAGTACCCCCCCCCCGCCCTGTGTATAACACACAGACCCCCCCCGCCCTGTGTATAACACTAGTACCCCCCGCCCCTGTGTATAACACTAGTACCCCCCCTGTGTATAACACACAGACCCCCCCCGCCCTGTGTATAACACTAGTACCCCCCGCCCCTGTGTATAACACTAGTACCCCCCCTGTGTATAACACACAGACCCCCCCGCCCTGTGTATAACACTAGTACCCCCCCCGCCCTGTGTATAACACTAGTACCCCCCGCCCCTGTGTATAACACTAGTACCCCCCCTGTGTATAACACACAGACCCCCCCGACCTGTGTATAACACACAGACCCCCCCCCCCGCCCTGTGTATAACACACAGACCCCCCCGACCTGTGTATAACACAAGTACCCCCCCCCCCTGTGTATAACACAGAGACCCCCCCCTGTGTATAACACTAGTACCCCCCGCCCTGTGTATAACACAGTAACTCCCCCCCCCCTGTGTATAACACAGAGACCCCCCCCGCCCTGTGTATAACACTAGTACCCCCCGCCCTGTGTATAACACTAGTACCCCCCCCCTGTGTATAACACTAGTACCCCCCGCCCTGTGTATAACACACAGACCCCCCCCCGCCCTGTGTATAACACTAGTACCCCCCACCCTGTGTATAACACTAGTACCCCCCCACCCTGTGTATAACACTAGTACCCCCCCCGCCCTGTGTATAACACAGAGACCCCCCCCGCCCTGTGTATAACACTAGTACCCCGCCCTGTGTATAACACACAGACCCCCCCCCGCCCTGTGTATAACACTAGTACCCCCCCGCCCTGTGTATAACACAAGTACCCCCCCTGTGTATAACACACAGACCCCCCCCGCCCTGTGTATAACACACAGACCCCCCCGCCCTGTGTATAACACTAGTACCCCCCCCCGCCCTGTGTATAACACACGGAGCCCCCGCCCTGTGTATAACACTAGTACACCCCCCGCCCTGTGTATAACACACAGACCCCCCCGCCCTGTGTATAACACTAGTACCCCCCCCCGCCCTGTGTATAACACACAGACCCCCCCCGCCCTGTGTATAACACTAGTACCCCCCGCCCCTGTGTATAACACTAGTACCCCCCCTGTGTATAACACACAGACCCCCCCCGCCCTGTGTATAACACTAGTACCCCCCCGCCCCTGTGTATAACACTAGTACCCCCCCTGTGTATAACACACAGACCCCCCCGCCCTGTGTATAACACTAGTACCCCCCCCGCCCTGTGTATAACACTAGTACCCCCCCGCCCCTGTGTATAACACTAGTACCCCCCCCTGTGTATAACACACAGACCCCCCCGACCTGTGTATAACACACAGACCCCCCCCCCCGCCCTGTGTATAACACACAGACCCCCCCGACCTGTGTATAACACAAGTACCCCCCCCCCTGTGTATAACACAGAGACCCCCCCCTGTGTATAACACTAGTACCCCCCGCCCTGTGTATAACACAGTAACTCCCCCCCCCCCCTGTGTATAACACAGAGACCCCCCCGCCCTGTGTATAACACTAGTACCCCCCCCTGTGTATAACACTAGTACCCCCCCCGCCTGTGTATAACACACAGACCCCCCCCGCCCTGTGTATAACACTAGTACCCCCCACCCTGTGTATAACACTAGTACCCCCCCCGCCCTGTGTATAACACAGAGACCCCCCCCCGCCCTGTGTATAACACTAGTACCCCGCCCTGTGTATAACACACAGACCCCCCCCCCGCCCTGTGTATAACACTAGTACCCCCCCCGCCCTGTGTATAACACAAGTACCCCCCCTGTGTATAACACACAGACCCCCCCGCCCTGTGTATAACACTAGTACCCCCCGCCCTGTGTATTATACAAGGACCCCCCTGCCCTGTGTATAACACAGAGACCCCCCCGCCCTGTGTATAACACTAGTACCCCCCCCCGCCCTGTGTATAACACTAGTACCCCCCCCTGTGTATAACACTAGTACCCCCCCCCGCCCTGTGTATAACACATCGGCGCTGACAGCTCTCCTGTAGACACGAGAGAACTGACGGAAAGGCGCGTGAATCTGGCACGTGCGCACTGTGTCCCCCGGCGGGTGCCGCCGCGCATGCGCGGTCCGGGCCCGGCACGGGGTGACGCATGCGCAGTGTGTGACGTGCTATGAGCGGAAGTGACGCGGGCGCTCAGCCATGGCGGCTGTCAGACGGCTCCGCAGCGGTTCTGTGCCCGGGATGTGAGAGAAGGAACCGGCCGCCCCCCCCCCTGCCTGGTACCCGCCCGCCCGGCCCACTGCCCACACCCGGGATGATGCGGAATCCGGGGCTGCTCGGCCTGCGAGGATTCGTGGCGTTCGCGGCCAAACTGTGGAGCTTCCTCCTGTATATCCTGAGGAGACAGGTCCGCACCGTGAGTACTGGTACTACTAATACTACTAGTACCTCCTGTTACCTCATATATACTGCTAGTACCCCATATTACCTCATATATACTGCTAGTACCCCATATATACTGCTAGTACCTCATATATACTGCTAGTACCCCATATTACCTCATATATACCACTATTACCTCATGTATACTGCTAGTACCCCATATTACCTCATATATACCACTATTACCTCATATATACTGCTAGTACCCCATATATACTGCTAGTACCCCATATATACCGCTATTACCTCATATATACTGCTAGTACCCCATATATACCGCTAGTACCCCATATATACCACTATTACCTCATATATACTGCTAGTACCTCCTGTATATCCTGAGGAGACAGGTCCGCACCGTGAGTACTGGTACTACTAATACTACTAGTACCTCCTGTTACCTCATATATACTGCTAGTACCCCATATTACCTCATATATACTGCTAGTACCCCATATATACTGCTAGTACCTCATATATACTGCTAGTACCCCATATTACCTCATATATACCACTATTACCTCATGTATACTGCTAGTACCCCATATTACCTCATATATACCACTATTACCTCATATATACTGCTAGTACCCCATATATACTGCTAGTACCCCATATATACCGCTATTACCTCATATATACTGCTAGTACCCCATATATACCGCTAGTACCCCATATATACCACTATTACCTCATATATACTGCTAGTACCCCATATATACTGCTAGTACCCCATATATACTGCTAGTACCCCATATATACTGCTAGTACCCCATATATACCACTATTACCTCATATATACTGCTAGTACCCCATATATACTGCTAGTACCTCATATTACCTCATATATACTGCTAGTACCTCATATATACTGCTAGTACCTTCTGTTACCTCATATATACCGCTATTACCCCTTATATATACTGCTAGTACCCCATAGATACTGCTAGTACCCCATATTACCTCATATATACCACTATTACCTCATATATACTGCTAGTACCCCATATATACTGCTAGTACCCCATATATACTGCTAGTACCCCATATTACCTCATATTACCTCATATATACCACTATTACCTCATATATACTGCTAGTACCCCATATTACCTCATATTACCTCATATATACCACTATTACCTCATATATACTGCTAGTACCTCATATATACTGCTAGTACTTCCTGTATATCCTGAGGAGACAGGTCCGCACCGTGAGTACTGGTACTACTAATACTACTAGTACCTCCTGTTACCTCATATATACCACTATTACCTCATATATACTGCTAGTACCCCATATATACTGCTAGTACCCCATATATACTGCTAGTACCCCATATATACTGCTAGTACCCCATATATACCGCTATTACCTCATATATACTGCTAGTACCCCATATATACTGCTAGTACCTCATATATACCGCTATTACCTCATATATACTGCTAGTACCCCATATATACCGCTATTACCTCATATATACTGCTAGTACCCCATATATACTGCTAGTACCCCATATATACTGCTAGTACCCCATATATACTGCTAGTACCCCATATATACTGCTAGTACCCCATATATACTGCTAGTACCCCATATATACCGCTATTACCTCATATATACTGCTAGTACCCCATATATACTGCTAGTACCCCATATATACCGCTATTACCTCATATATACTGCTAGTACCCCATATATACTGCTAGTACCCCATATATACTGCTAGTACCCCATATATACTGCTAGTACCCCATATATACTGCTAGTACCCCATATTACCTCATATATACCGCTATTACCTCATATATACTGCTAGTACCCCATATATACTGCTAGTACCCCATATATACTGCTAGTACCCCATATATACCGCTATTACCTCATATATACTGCTAGTACCCCATATATACTGCTAGTACCCCATATATACTGCTAGTACCCCATATTACCTCATATATACCGCTATTACCTCATATATACTGCTAGTACCCCATATATACTGCTAGTACCCCATATATACTGCTAGTACCCCATATATACTGCTAGTACCCCATATATACCGCTATTACCTCATATATACTGCTAGTACCCCATATATACTGCTAGTACCCCATATATACTGCTAGTACCCCATATATACCGCTATTACCTCATATATACTGCTAGTACCCCATATATACTGCTAGTACCCCATATATACTGCTAGTACCCCATATATACTGCTAGTACCCCATATATACTGCTAGTACCCCATATATACTGCTAGTACCCCATATATACTGCTAGTACCCCATATTACCTCATATATACCGCTATTACCTCATATATACTGCTAGTACCCCATATATACTGCTAGTACCCCATATATACCGCTAGTACCTCATATATACTGCTAGTACCCCATATATACTGCTAGTACCCCATATATACTGCTAGTACCCCATATATACCACTATTACCTCATATATACTGCTAGTACCCCATATATACTGCTAGTACCTCATATTACCTCATATATACTGCTAGTACCTCATATTACCTCATATATACCACTATTACCTCATATATACTGCTAGTACCTCCTGTATATCCTGAGGAGACAGGTCCGCACCGTGAGTACTGGTACTACTAATACTACTAGTACCTCCTGTTACCTCATATATACTGCTAGTACCCCATATTACCTCATATATACCGCTATTACCTCATATATACTGCTAGTACCCCATATATACTGCTAGTACCCCATATATACTGCTAGTACCCCATATATACCACTATTACCTCATATATACTGCTAGTACCCCATATATACTGCTAGTACCCCATATATACCACTATTACCTCATATATACTGCTAGTACCCCATATATACTGCTAGTACCTCATATTACCTCATATATACTGCTAGTACCTCATATTACCTCATATATACCACTATTACCTCATATATACTGCTAGTACCTCCTGTATATCCTGAGGAGACAGGTCTGCACCGTGAGTACTGGTACTACTAATACTACTAGTACCTCCTGTTACCTCATATATACCGCTATTACCTCATATATACCACTATTACCCCTTACATATACTGCTAGTACCCCATATATACTGCTAGTACCTCCTGTATATCCTGAGGAGACAGGTCCGCACCGTGAGTACTGTTACTACTAATACTACTAGTACCTCCTGTTACCTCATATATACTGCTAGTACCCCATATTACCTCATATATACCACTATTACCTCATATATACTGCTAGTACCCCATATATACTGCTAGTACCTCATATATACCACTGTTACCTCATATATACCACTGTTACCTCATATATACCACTGTTACCTCATATATACCACTATTACCTCATATATACCACTATTACCTCATATATAATGCTAGTACCTCCTGTATATCCTGAGGAGACAGGTCCGCACCGTGAGTACTGGTACTACTAGTACCTCCTGTTACCTCATATATACCACTATTACCTCATATATACTGCTAGTACCCCATATATACTGCTAGTACCCCATATTACCTCATATATACCACTATTACCTCATATATACTGCTAGTACCTCCTGTATATCCTGAGGAGACAGGTCCGCACCGTGAGTACTGTTACTACTAATACTACTAGTACCTCCTGTTACCTCATATATACCGCTATTACCTCATATATACTGCTAGTACCCCATATTACCTAATATATACTGCTAGTACCTCCTGTATATCCTGAGGAGACAGGTCCGCACCGTGAGTACTGTTACTACTAATGCTACTAGTACCTCCTGTTACCCCATATATACTGCTAGTACCCCATATATACTGCTAGTACCCCATATATACTGCTAGTACCCCATATATACTGCTAGTACCCCATATATACTGCTAGTACCTCATATTACCTCATATATACCACTATTACCTCATATATACTGCTAGTACCTCCTGTATATCCTGAGGAGACAGGTCCGCACCGTGAGTACTGTTACTACTAATACTACTAGTACCTCCTGTTACCTCATATATACCACTATTACCTCATATATACTGCTAGTACCCCATATTACCTCATATATACCACTATTGCCTCATATATACTGCTAGTACCCCATATACTGCTAGTACCTCCTGTTACCTCATATATACCACTATTACCTCATATATACTGCTAGTACCCCATATTACCTCATATATACCACTATTACCTCATATATACTGCTAGTACCCCATATATACTGCTAATACCCCATATTACCTCATATATACCACTATTACCTCATATATACTGCTAGTACCCCATATACTGCTAGTACCTCCTGTTACCTCATATATACCACTATTACCTCATATATACTGCTAGTACCCCATATTACCTCATATATACCACTATTACCTCATATATACTGCTAGTACCCCATATACTGCTAGTACCTCCTGTTACCTCATATATACTGCTAGTACCTTCTGTATATCCTGAGGAGACAGGTCCGCACCGTGAGTACTGGTACTACTAATACTACTAGTACCTCCTGTTACCTCATATATACCACTATTACCTCATATATACTGCTAGTACCCCATATATACTGCTAGTACCCCATATTACCTCATATATACCACTATTACCTCATATATACTGCTAGTACCCCATATACTGCTAGTACCTCCTGTTACCTCATATATACCACTATTACCTCATATATACCACTATTACCTCATATATACTGCTAGTACCCCATATATACTGCTAGTACCTCCTGTATATCCCTAGGAGACAGGTCCGCACCGTGAGTACTGGTACTACTAATACTACTAGTACCTCCTGTTACCTCATATATACCACTATTACCTCATATATACTGCTAGTACCCCATATACTGCTAGTACCTCCTGTTACCTCATATATACCACTGTTACCTCATATATACCACTGTTACCTCATATATACCACTGTTACCTCATATATACCACTGTTACCTCATATATACCACTATTACCTCATATATACCGCTAGTACCCCATATATACTGCTAGTACCCCATATTACCTCATATATACCACTATTACCTCATATATACTGCTAGTACCCCATATATACTGCTAGTACCTCCTGTATATCCCTAGGAGACAGGTCAGCACCGTGAGTACTGGTACTACTAATACTACTAGTACCTCCTGTTACCTCATATATACCACTATTACCTCATATATACTGCTAGTACCCAATATTACCTCATATATATACTGCTAGTACCCCATATACTGCTAGTACTTCCTGTTACCTCATATATACCACTATTACCTCATATATACTGCTAGTACCTCCTGTATATCCTGAGGAGACAGGTCCGCACCGTGAGTACTGGTACTACTAATACTACTAGTACCTCCTGTTACCTCATATATACTGCTAGTACCCCATATATACTGCTAGTACCCCATATTACCTCATATATACCACTATTACCTCATGTATACTGCTAGTACCCCATATATACTGCTACTACCCCATATTACCTCATATATACCACTATTACCTCATATATACTGCTAGTACCCCATATACTGCTAGTACCTCCTGTTACCTCATATATACCACTATTACCTCATATATACTGCTAGTACCTCCTGTATATCCTGAGGAGACAGGTCCGCACCGTGAGTACTGGTACTACTAATACTACTAGTACCTCCTGTTACCTCATATATACCACTATTACCCCATATATACTGCTAGTACCCCATATTACCTCATATATACCACTATTACCTCATATATACTGCTAGTACCCCATATACTGCTAGTACCTCCTGTTACCTCATATATACCACTATTACCTCATATATACTGCTAGTACCCCATATATACTGCTAGTACCCCATATTACCTCATATATACTGCTAGTACCCCATATATACTGCTAGTACCTCCTGTATATCCCTAGGAGACAGGTCCGCACCGTGAGTACTGGTACTACTAATACTACTAGTACCTCCTGTTACCTCATATATACTGCTAGTACCCCATATATACTGCTAGTACCCCATATTACCTCATATATACCACTATTACCTCATATATACTGCTAGTACCCCATATACTGCTAGTACCTCCTGTTACCTCATATATACCACTATTACCTCATATATACTGCTAGTACCTCCTGTATATCCTGAGGAGACAGGTCCGCACCGTGAGTACTGGTACTACTAGTACCTCCTGTTACCTCATATATACCACTATTACCTCATATATACTGCTAGTACCCCATATATACTGCTAGTACCCCATATTACCTCATATATATCACTATTACCTCATATATACTGCTAGTACCCCATATACTGCTAGTACCCCATATATACCACTATTACCCCATATATACTGCTAGTACCCCATATATACTGCTAGTACCCCATATATACCGCTATTACCTCATATATACTGCTAGTACCCCATATATACTGCTAGTACCCCATATATACTGCTAGTACCCCATATATACCGCTATTACCTCATATATACTGCTAGTACCCCATATATACTGCTAGTACCCCATATATACCGCTATTACCTCATATATACTGCTAGTACCCCATATATACTGCTAGTACCCCATATATACTGCTAGTACCCCATATATACTGCTAGTACCCCATATATACTGCTAGTACCCCATATTACCTCATATATACCGCTATTACCTCATATATACTGCTAGTACCCCATATATACTGCTAGTACCCCATATATACTGCTAGTACCCCATATATACCGCTAGTACCCCATATATACCGCTATTACCTCATATATACTGCTAGTACCCCATATATACTGCTAGTACCCCATATATACTGCTAGTACCCCATATATACTGCTAGTACCCCATATTACCTCATATATACCGCTATTACCTCATATATACTGCTAGTACCCCATATATACTGCTAGTACCCCATATATACTGCTAGTACCCCATATATACTGCTAGTACCCCATATATACTGCTAGTACCCCATATATACTGCTATTACCTCATATATACTGCTAGTACCCCATATATACTGCTAGTACCCCATATATACTGCTAGTACCCCATATATACCGCTATTACCTCATATATACTGCTAGTACCCCATATATACTGCTAGTACCCCATATATACTGCTAGTACCCCATATATACTGCTAGTACCCCATATATACTGCTAGTACCCCGCTAGTACCCCATATTACCTCATATATACCGCTATTACCTCATATATGCTGCTAGTACCCCATATATACTGCTAGTACCCCATATATACCGCTATTACCTCATATATACTGCTAGTACCCCATATATACTGCTAGTACCCCATATATACCACTATTACCTCATATATACTGCTAGTACCCCATATATACTGCTAGTACCTCATATTACCTCATATATACTGCTAGTACCTCATATTACCTCATATATACCACTATTACCTCATATATACTGCTAGTACCTCCTGTATATCCTGAGGAGACAGGTCCGCACCGTGAGTACTGGTACTACTAATACTACTAGTACCTCCTGTTACCTCATATATACTGCTAGTACCCCATATTACCTCATATATACCGCTATTACCTCATATATACTGCTAGTACCCCATATATACTGCTAGTACCCCATATATACTGCTAGTACCCCATATATACCACTATTACCTCATATATACTGCTAGTACCCCATATATACTGCTAGTACCCCATATATACCACTATTACCTCATATATACTGCTAGTACCCCATATATACTGCTAGTACCTCATATTACCTCATATATACTGCTAGTACCTCATATTACCTCATATATACCACTATTACCTCATATATACTGCTAGTACCTCCTGTATATCCTGAGGAGACAGGTCTGCACCGTGAGTACTGGTACTACTAATACTACTAGTACCTCCTGTTACCTCATATATACCGCTATTACCTCATATATACCACTATTACCCCTTACATATACTGCTAGTACCCCATATATACTGCTAGTACCTCCTGTATATCCTGAGGAGACAGGTCCGCACCGTGAGTACTGTTACTACTAATACTACTAGTACCTCCTGTTACCTCATATATACTGCTAGTACCCCATATTACCTCATATATACCACTATTACCTCATATATACTGCTAGTACCCCATATATACTGCTAGTACCCCATATATACCACTGTTACCTCATATATACCACTGTTACCTCATATATACCACTGTTACCTCATATATACCACTATTACCTCATATATACCACTATTACCTCATATATACTGCTAGTACCTCCTGTATATCCTGAGGAGACAGGTCCGCACCGTGAGTACTGGTACTACTAGTACCTCCTGTTACCTCATATATACCACTATTACCTCATATATACTGCTAGTACCCCATATATACTGCTAGTACCCCATATTACCTCATATATACCACTATTACCTCATATATACTGCTAGTACCTCCTGTATATCCTGAGGAGACAGGTCCGCACCGTGAGTACTGTTACTACTAATACTACTAGTACCTCCTGTTACCTCATATATACCGCTATTACCTCATATATACTGCTAGTACCCCATATTACCTAATATATACTGCTAGTACCTCCTGTATATCCTGAGGAGACAGGTCCGCACCGTGAGTACTGTTACTACTAATGCTACTAGTACCTCCTGTTACCCCATATATACTGCTAGTACCCCATATATACTGCTAGTACCCCATATATACTGCTAGTACCCCATATATACTGCTAGTACCCCATATTACCTCATATATACCACTATTACCTCATATATACTGCTAGTACCCCATATACTGCTAGTACCTCCTGTTACCTCATATATACTGCTAGTACCTTCTGTATATCCTGAGGAGACAGGTCCGCACCGTGAGTACTGGTACTACTAATACTACTAGTACCTCCTGTTACCTCATATATACCACTATTACCTCATATATACTGCTAGTACCCCATATATACTGCTAGTACCCCATATTACCTCATATATACCACTATTACCTCATATATACTGCTAGTACCCCATATACTGCTAGTACCTCCTGTTACCTCATATATACCACTATTACCTCATATATACCACTATTACCTCATATATACTGCTAGTACCCCATATATACTGCTAGTACCTCCTGTATATCCCTAGGAGACAGGTCCGCACCGTGAGTACTGGTACTACTAATACTACTAGTACCTCCTGTTACCTCATATATACCACTATTACCTCATATATACTGCTAGTACCCCATATACTGCTAGTACCTCCTGTTACCTCATATATACCACTGTTACCTCATATATACCACTGTTACCTCATATATACCACTGTTACCTCATATATACCACTGTTACCTCATATATACCACTATTACCTCATATATACCGCTAGTACCCCATATATACTGCTAGTACCCCATATTACCTCATATATACCACTATTACCTCATATATACTGCTAGTACCCCATATATACTGCTAGTACCTCCTGTATATCCCTAGGAGACAGGTCAGCACCGTGAGTACTGGTACTACTAATACTACTAGTACCTCCTGTTACCTCATATATACCACTATTACCTCATATATACTGCTAGTACCCAATATTACCTCATATATATACTGCTAGTACCCCATATACTGCTAGTACTTCCTGTTACCTCATATATACCACTATTACCTCATATATACTGCTAGTACCTCCTGTATATCCTGAGGAGACAGGTCCGCACCGTGAGTACTGGTACTACTAATACTACTAGTACCTCCTGTTACCTCATATATACTGCTAGTACCCCATATATACTGCTAGTACCCCATATTACCTCATATATACCACTATTACCTCATGTATACTGCTAGTACCCCATATATACTGCTACTACCCCATATTACCTCATATATACCACTATTACCTCATATATACTGCTAGTACCCCATATACTGCTAGTACCTCCTGTTACCTCATATATACCACTATTACCTCATATATACTGCTAGTACCTCCTGTATATCCTGAGGAGACAGGTCCGCACCGTGAGTACTGGTACTACTAATACTACTAGTACCTCCTGTTACCTCATATATACCACTATTACCCCATATATACTGCTAGTACCCCATATTACCTCATATATACCACTATTACCTCATATATACTGCTAGTACCCCATATACTGCTAGTACCTCCTGTTACCTCATATATACCAATATTACCTCATATATACTGCTAGTACCCCATATATACTGCTAGTACCCCATATTACCTCATATATACTGCTAGTACCCCATATATACTGCTAGTACCTCCTGTATATCCCTAGGAGACAGGTCCGCACCGTGAGTACTGGTACTACTAATACTACTAGTACCTCCTGTTACCTCATATATACTGCTAGTACCCCATATATACTGCTAGTACCCCATATTACCTCATATATACCACTATTACCTCATATATACTGCTAGTACCCCATATACTGCTAGTACCTCCTGTTACCTCATATATACCACTATTACCTCATATATACTGCTAGTACCTCCTGTATATCCTGAGGAGACAGGTCCGCACCGTGAGTACTGGTACTACTAGTACCTCCTGTTACCTCATATATACCACTATTACCTCATATATACTGCTAGTACCCCATATATACTGCTAGTACCCCATATTACCTCATATATATCACTATTACCTCATATATACTGCTAGTACCCCATATACTGCTAGTACCTCCTGTTACCTCATATATACCACTATTACCCCATATATACTGCTAGTACCCCATATATACTGCTAGTACCCCATATTACCTCATATATACCACTATTACCTCATATATACTGCTAGTACCCCATATATACTGCTAGTACCTCCTGTATATCCCTAGGAGACAGGTCCGCACCGTGAGTACTGGTACTACTAATACTACTAGTATCACCTGTTACCTCATATATACTGCTAGTACCTCATATATACTGCTAGTACCCCATATATACTGCTAGTACCCCACATTACCTCATATATACCACTATTACCTCATATATACTGCTAGTACCCCATATATATATATATATATATATATATATATATATATATATACTGCTAGTACCTTCTGTATATCCTGAGGAGACAGGTCTGCACCGTGAGTACTATTACTACTAGTACCTCCTGTTACCTCATGTATACTGCTAGTACCTCCTGTATATCCTGAGGAGACAGGTCTGTACCGTGAGTACTGGTACTACTAATACTACTAGTACCTCCTGTTACCTCATATATACCACTATTACCTCATATATACTGCTAGTACCTCCTGTATATCCTGAGGAGACAGGTCCGCACCGTGAGTACTGGTACTACTAATACTACTAGTACCGCCTGTTACCTCATGTATACTGCTAGTACCTCCTGTATATCCTGAGGAGACAGGTCCGTACCGTGAGTACTGGTACTACTAATACTACTAGTACCTCCTGTTACCTCATATATACCACTATTACCTAATATATACTGCTAGTACCTCCTGTATATCCTGAGGAGACAGGTCCGCACCGTGAGTACTGGTACTACTAGTACCCCATATTACCTCATATATACCACTATTACCTCATATATACTGCTAGTACCCCATATATATATATATATACTGCTAGTACCGCCTGTATATCCTGAGGCGACAGGTCCGCACCGTGAGTACTGTTACTACTAGTACC
Organism: Mixophyes fleayi; assembly: GCF_038048845.1. Taxonomy (NCBI): domain Eukaryota; kingdom Metazoa; phylum Chordata; class Amphibia; order Anura; family Limnodynastidae; genus Mixophyes; species Mixophyes fleayi. The sequence goes on along the minus strand of NC_134405.1, from coordinate 1,024,711 downwards.
TCCTGTTACCTCATGTATACTGCTAGTACCTCCTGTATATCCTGAGGAGACAGGTCCTCACCGTGAGTACTGGTACTACTAATACTACTAGTACCTCCTGTTACCTCATATATACTGCTAGTACCCCATATATACTGCTAGTACCTCCTGTATATCCTGAGGAGACAGGTCCGCACTGTGAGTACTGGTACTACTAATACTACTAGTACCCCATATTACCTCATATATACTACTAGTATCTCATATACTGCTAGTACCTCCTGTATATCCTGAGGAGACAGGTCCGCACCGTGAGTACTGGTACTACTAATACTACTAGTACCCCATATTACCTCATATATATACCACTATTACCTCATATATACAACTAGTGCCCCATATTACCTCATATATACCACTATTACCTCATATATACTGCTAGTACCCCATATATATATATATATATATATATATATATATATATATATATATATATATATTGCTAGTACCTCCTGTGTATCCTGAGGAGACAGGTCCGCACCGCGAGTACTATTACTACTAGTACCTCCTGTTACCTCATGTATACTGCTATTACCTCATATATACTGCTAGTACCTCCTGTATATCCTGAGGAGACAGGTCCTCACCGTGAGTACTGGTACTACTAATACTACTAGTACCTCCTGTTACCTCGTATATACTGCTAGTACCCCATATATACTGCTAGTACCTCCTGTATACCCTGAGGAGACAGGTCCGCACTGTGAGTACTGGTACTACTAATACTACTAGTACCCCATATTACCTCATATATATACCACTATTACCTCATATATACAACTAGTGCCCCATATTACCTCATATATACCACTATTACCTCATATATACTGCTAGTACCCCATATACACATATATATATATATATATATTGCTAGTACCTCCTGTGTATCCTGAGGAGACAGGTCCGCACCGCGAGTACTATTACTACTAGTACCTCCTGTTACCTCATGTATACTGCTATTACCTCATATATACTGCTAGTACCTCCTGTATATCCTGAGGGGACAGGTCCGCACCGTGAGTACTTGTACTGCTAGTACCATATATATGCTGCTGGTACGGCCTATGTATTCTGCTGGTACGGCCTATGTATTCTGCTGGTACGGCCTATGTATTCTGCTGGTACGGCCTATGTATTCTGCTGGTACGGCCTATGTATTCTGCTGGTACGGCCTATGTATTCTGCTGGTACGGCCTATGTATACTGCTGGTACGGCCTATGTATACTGCTGGTACGGCCTATGTATACTGCTGGTACGGCCTATGTATACTGCTGGTACGGCCTATGTATACTGCTGGTACGGCCTATGTATACTGCTGGTACGGCCTATGTATACTGCTGGTACGGCCTATGTATACTGCTGGTACGTCCTATGTATACTGCTGGTACGTCCTATGTATACTGCTGGTACGTCCTATGTATACTGCTGGTACGTCCTATGTATACTGCTGGTACGTCCTATGTATACTGCTGGTACGTCCTATGTATACTGCTGGTACGTCCTATGTATACTGCTGGTACGGCCTATGTATACTGCTGGTACGGCCTATGTATACTGCTGGTACGGCCTATGTATACTGCTGGTACGGCCTATGTATACTGCTGGTACGGCCTATGTATCCTGATGAGACAGGTCTGCACCGTGAGTACTGTTACTGCTCATATACTCCTATTACCCCCATGTGCTCTGCTATTACCCCATGTGTGCCCTTATTACCCCTTATATACTGCGATTAGCCCTTATATACTGCGATTACCCCTTTGTACCACTATTATCCTGAGGAGACAGGTCCGCACCGTGAGTACTGTTACTGCTTATATACTGTTAGTACCCTTTATATACTACTATTACCCTATGTGTGCCCTTATTACCCCTATGTGCTGCTATTACCCCCCCCCATTATATACTACTATTACCCCTTATATACTACGATTACCCCATGTGTGCTCTAATTCCCCATATGTACTACTATTACCCCCTATATGCCACAATTACCTTCCTGTATATCCTGAGGAGACAGGTCCGCACCATGAGTACTGTTACTGCTCGTACTGCTTATATGCTGCTATTACCCCATGTGTGCCCTTATTACCCCTATGTGCTGCTATTATCCCTTATATACTACTATTACCCTCTTGTATATTTTGAGGAGACTGGTCCGCACTGTGAGTGTTCTTACTGCTTATATGCAGCTATAGCCTTATGTACTACTATTGCCTCCTGTGTGCTCTTATTCCCCCTATGTACTGCTATTACCTCCTGTGTGCTCTAATTAGCCCTATATACTGCTATAACCTTCCTGTATATCCCGAGGAGACAGGTCTGCACCCTGAGTACTGCTATTACCTTTTATGTACTGCTACCCTCCTGTGTGAGGAGTACTGTTACTCCTCATACTGGTTACATACTACAATACCCCCTATATACTGCTATTACCCCCGTGAGTATTATTACTCGTAATACTTATATTTTTCATACTTTTAGTGCAAGTACCGGGCATGCTTTCCTGGAGTATGTTTTACTGATGCTGTATCCCACTCTGAATCCAACTGGAGACAGGACACATTGTGATTATTATAAATATAATAGTTTAGAGAAGGGTTTTGGTGTCTCTGTAATAAGAATACTGATTAGTGTTGTGTGAGTGATAAGAACTCTCCCACTCTAAGGCCCTGTGTATCTTGTAGATGTTTGTGTATCTGACCGTTGTGTATGTAACGGTCCAGACTGTTCCTGACTTGGTGTACTGCAGTGATGGGCAACAGACAACCTTTGCAGTGTTGACCCTTCTTTTTGAAGACCTCTGCAGTTCGTCCTGGCATGCTGTCAATCAACTTCTGGGCCACATACTGACTGATGGGCGCCCATTCTTCCCTAATCAAAGCTTAGAGTTTGTCAGAATTTGTAGGTTTTTACTTGTCCACCAGTCTCTTGAGGATTGACCACATGTTCTCAATGGGATTAAGGTCTGGTGAGTTTCCTGGCCATGAACCCAAAATTTCGGGTTTTTTCTTTTTATCCCTGAGCCACTTAGTTATCACTTTTGCCTTACCTCAAGGTGCTCCATCATGGTGTTAAAGGCATTGTTCATCACCAAACTGTTCTTGGATGGTTGGGAGAAGTTGCTCTTGGAGGATGTTTTGGTATCATTCTTTATTCATGGCTGTGTTCTTAGGAAAAATTGTGAGTGAGCCCACTCCCTTGTCTGAGAAGTAACCCCACACATGAATGGTCTCAGGATGCTTTACTATTGGGATGACACAGGACTGATGGTAGCGCTCACCTTTCCTACTCCGGACAAGTGTTTTTCCAGATGCCCCAACAATCTGAAAGGGGATTCATCAGAGAAAATAACTTTATCCCAGTCCTCAGCAGTCCAATCCCTGTACCTTTTGCAGAATGAGTCTGTCCCTGATGGTTTTTCATGGAGAGTAGTGGCTTCTTTGCTGGCCTTCTTGACACCAGGCCATCCTCCAAAAGTCCTCGCCTCACTGTGCGTACAGATGCACTCACACCTGCCTGCTGCCATTCCTGAGAAAGCTCTGCCCTGGTGGTGCCCCGATCCAGCAGCTGAATCAACTTTAGGAGACGGTCCTGGCACTTGCTGGACGTTGGGTGCCCTGAAGCCTTCCTCACAACTATTGAACCTCTCCTTGAAGTTCTTGATCTGATAAATGGTTGACCTGACCATGATCTGATAAATGATAAACCTGATGTCAGCTGGACCTTTTGTGGCTGGGCTGAAATGCAGTGGAAATGTTATTTTTGGGATAAAGTTCATTGTCATGGCTAAAAGGGACTTTGAAATTAATTGCAATTCATCTGTTCACTCTTCATGACATTCTGGAGTATATGCAAATTGCCATCATAAAAACTGAGGCAGCAGACTGTGAAAAATATTTGTCATTCTCAAAACTTTTGTCCATGACTGTAGTTGTAATCTGCCGTCATGTTATTGCAGATAAGGGTAATTGTGGAAATGTTTTAACTTTTAATGAGATTAAAGGTAATGTGCTGCCCCTCAAGTGCATTTGGTTGCTTATTACTGGTGTAGTGTGTCCACATCGCATGCATCCCCTGTCTAATGTACATTTTCCTTGAAGGTGAAATACCTCGTCGGTCACCTAACGTGACTCTTCCCTCCCTCCTGATATCGAATCATCTGAGTCATTGCCATCCTGGAGAATGGACATTGCACAATGATGTGTTGCAGATGCTAGTGGAGAAGTTTGGCTGCCCACAGACCTAATGTTGACAGAGCAGAATACCAAGCTAGATTGGCTCTATCCTTGTCACGTGGCCCCAATGCAAACGTATAACTGCTCTAACGAGGCCTTCAGTCTATAGTGCAGTGGTTCCCAAACTTTTGCAGTTCGCGGCACCCTTAGAGTCTCCATAATTTTTTAAGGCACCCCTCCAAAATAATTACCGAGCAGTCCTGTTTTAGAAGTAGTTGGGTCAAAAAATTGTAATAAGTATTTAGGTCAGGACAGAAATGCTTATTTAGTTGTATGCAAAAATGCCCCCTCTGCATCCAGACACTCTGCCCCCACTGCATCCAGACACTCTGCCCCCTCTGCATCCAGACACTCTGCCCTCTGTCACGCTGCCCCCCCTCCTGTCACGCTGTCCCCCTCCACTGCCCCTCTCACACTGTCCTCCCCCTCCTCTGCCCTCTGTCACGCTGTCCTCCTCCTCTGCCCTCTGTCACGCTGTCCTCCTCCTCTGCCCTCTGTCACGCTGTCCTCCTCCTCTGCCCTCTGTCACGCTGTCCTCCTCCTCTGCCCTCTGTCACGCTGTCCTCCTCCTCTGCCCTCTGTCACGCTGTCCTCCTCCTCTGCCCTCTGTCACGCTGTCCTCCTCCTCTGCCCTCTGTCACGCTGTCCTCCTCCTCTGCCCTCTGTCACGCTGTCCTCCTCCTCTGCCCTCTGTCACGCTGTCCTCCTCCTCTGCCCTCTGTCACGCTGTCCTCCTCCTCTGCCCCCCTCCTGTCACGCTGTCCTCCTCCTCTGCCCTCTGTCACGCTGTCACTCTCCTCTGTCCCCCTCCTGTCACGCTGTCACTCTCCTCTGTCCCCCTCCTGTCACGCTGTCCTCCTCCTCTGTCCCCCTCCTGTCACGCTGTCCTCCTCCTCTGTCCCCCTCCTGTCACGCTGTCCTCCTCCTCTGTCCCCCTCCTGTCACGCTGTCCTCCTCCTCTGTCCCCCTCCTGTCACGCTGTCCTCCTCCTCTGTCCCCCTCCTGTCACGCTGTCCTCCTCCTCTGTCCCCCTCCTGTCACGCTGTCCTCCTCCTCTGCCCTCTGTCACGCTGTCCTCCTCCTCTGCCCTCTGTCACGCTGTCCTCCTCCTCTGCCCTCTGTCACGCTGTCCTCCTCCTCTGCCCTCTGTCACGCTGTCCTCCTCCTCTGCCCTCTGTCACGCTGTCCTCCTCCTCTGCCCCCCTCCTGTCACGCTGTCCTCCTCCTCTGCCCCCCTCCTGTCACGCTGTCCTCCTCCTCTGCCCTCTGTCACGCTGTCACTCTCCTCTGTCCCCCTCCTGTCACGCTGTCCTCCTCCTCTGCCCTCTGTCACGCTGTCCTCCTCCTCTGCCCTCTGTCACGCTGTCACTCTCCTCTGTCCCCCTCCTGTCACGCTGTCACTCTCCTCTGTCCCCCTCCTGTCACGCTGTCACGCTCCTCTGCCCCCCTCCTCTGCCCCCCTCCTCTGCCCCCCTCCTCTGCCCCCCTCCTCTGTCACGCTGACCCAGCTCCTCTACCTCTGGCCCCCCCTTCGCCTCTGGCCCCCCCTCGCCTCTGGCAGCCATAAAAAAACACTTACCAATCCGCCGGGCGCTGGGACCCAGCATCCTCCTATCTCTCTCACTATGCCCCCTCTGTCACTGATATGACAGCTGTGTGAGAGAGATAGGAGGATGCTGGGTCCCGGCGCCGTGCGGATTGGTAAGTGTTTCTGTTTGTTTTTTTAAGGCTGCCGCGCGGCACCCCTGAGGTAGCGCCGCGGTGCACAGTTTGGGAACCGCCGGTCTAGGGTATGTGATCCCACACCCTTTATCTCCTCATTCATTGTGTATTGAGGAAAATCAGGATGGAGAAAGTAAGTGTAGACTACCTCCAAGAACAGCCCTGGCTGCTACCTCTTCCACCAGACCTAAGTCAAGGCCAGTTTATCACCCAAATCTGACACTCTTGCATGATGGGATGAAATTGAGGGTCGCTGCTCACTCAAAGAAATTTCCAATAAGGTATTTAAAGTACTTTGCAAGCCAAGAATAATAATTCATCCAACATCAACATTTATTTATATAGCGCCACTAATTCCGCAGCGCTGTACAGAGAACTCACTCACATCAGTCCCTGCCCCATTGGAGCTTACAGTCTAAATTCTCTAACACACACACAGAGACAGACTAAGGTCAATTTGATAGCAGACAGACTAGTGTGTGTTTGGAGTGTGGGAGGAAACCCATGCAAACACGGGGAGAACATACAAACTCCACACAGATAAGGCCATGGTCTGGAATCAAACTCATGACCCCAGCGCTGTGAGGCAGAAGTGCTAACCACTAAGCCACCGTGCTGCCCGTGTTGTCCATGGTTTATTACAAAATCTGTAAAATATGTTGGAGTAAACTATGATGAATTTGTGATTAAGGACAGGGTTCCCTTCCCATCCTGTGATTTATAGCTTTTTTTTATTTTATTTTTTTAACTTATGTTGTAAAATAGATGTTTACTAGCTTCCTCCCCACCTCCCAGTCTGTTAACCAGATGGGGAAAAGTTGGGGTATAGGACGGGGATACCTTTTGCCGACCTGCCCCCTCCACAGACTGCTGGTGTGTAAATCGACTCCTGATCGTCGGCCTTGCCCAGTTGCGAAGCAGTAATTATGTATTGGCTAACATAACCTTTCATATGTATACAGTGTAGAAGCTGGATTCAACGTATCTATACTAGATAATGTGCCGTGCGTCCCATATCACTGCTTTTACTGCAGCTTCTGGAATCTCTTGACATTTAAATGCATTTGAAGCAGATTTCATTTTGTCTGGAGGATTTGAATGTATTACATTGATATTGGACAAAAATATCCTTTTGGTCCCTTTAATAGGTTGTTTTTTTCCTTGTGTAAGTGTTACGTTAATGAATGTTATAGGTGAAGGCTTTCTAGGTGTCCTACCACCTCTAAAGACTTCTGTGTGTCTTTATCACTAGGTTATACAGTATCAGACTGTGAGGTATGACATCCTTCCTCTGTCTCCTGCCTCCAGAAACCGAATCAGTAAGTGCTGACTCCCCAATGTTTCCACCCCTGTGCCTCTGTCTGGGTTGAGGTCTCCTCCCACCCCCCATCCCTGTGCCTCTGTCTGGGTTGAGGTCTCCCCCCACCCCCCATCCCTGTGCCTCTGTCTGGGTTGAGGTCTCCCCCCACCCCCCATCCCTGTGCCTCTGTCTGTGTTGAGGTCTCCCCCCACCCCCTATCCCTGTGCCTCTGTCTGGGTTGAGGTCTCCCCCCACCCCCCATCCCTGTGCTCTGTCTGGGTTGAGGTCTCCCCCCATCCCTGTGCTCTGTCTGGGTTGAGGTCTCCCCCCACCCCCCATCCCTGTGCCTCTGTCTGGGTTGAGGTCTCCCCCCACCCCCCATCCCTGTGCCTCTGTCTGGGTTGAGGTCTCCCCCCACCCCCCATCCCTGTGCCTCTGTCTGGGTTGAGGTCTCCCCCCACCCCCCATCCCTGTGCCTCTGTCTGGGTTGAGGTCTCCCCCCACCCCCCATCCCTGTGCCTCTGTCTGGGTTGAGGTCTCCCCCCACCCCCCATCCCTGTGCCTCTGTCTGGGTTGAGGTCTCCCCCACCCCCCATCCCTGTGCCTCTGTCTGGGTTGAGGTCTCCCCCCCCACCCCCCATCCCTGTGCCTCTGTCTGGGTTGAGGTCTCCCCCCCCCCCCACCCCCCATCCCTGTGCCTCTGTCTGGGTTGAGGTCTCCCCCCCCCCCACCCCCCATCCCTGTGCCTCTGTCTGGGTTGAGGTCTCCCCCCCCCCCCCACCCCCCATCCCCTGTGCCTCTGTCTGGGTTGAGGTCTCCCCCCCCCCCACCCCCCATCCCTGTGCCTCTGTCTGGGTTGAGGTCTCCCCCCCCCCCCCCACCCCCCCCCCTCCCTGTGCCTCTGTCTGGGTTGAGGTCTCCCCCCCCCCCCCCCCCACCCCCCATCCCTGTGCCTCTGTCTGGGTTGAGGTCTCCCCCCCCCACCCCCCATCCCTGTGCCTCTGTCTGGGTTGAGGTCTCCCCCCCCCCCCCCCCCCCACCCCCCATCCCTGTGCCTCTGTCTGGGTTGAGGTCTCCCCCCCCCCCCCCACCCCCCATCCCTGTGCCTCTGTCTGGGTTGAGGTCTCCCCCCCCCCCCACCCCCCATCCCTGTGCCTCTGTCTGGGTTGAGGTCTCCCCCCCCCCCACCCCCCATCCCTGTGCCTCTGTCTCGGTTGAGGTCTCCACCCATCCCTGTGCCTCTGTCTGGGTTGTGGTCTCCCCCACAGGCCTCTGTCCTCTGACTGATTTTTTTTGTGGTTTTGTTTTTTTCTCAGATCAAGTAAAGAGGAAGGTTCTTGTTTTGGATTTAGATGAGACCCTGATCCACTCTCATCATGATGGAGTATTGCGGCCAACAGTCCGTCCTGGAACTCCTCCAGATTTTATACTAAAGGTCATTGCATTGTCTGTTATCACCGCCCCCACTCACCTTGTAGTCTCCTCTCGCCTGTTATTAACCTGGATGTTTCTCCTCTGCAGGTCCTTATAGATAAACATCCAGTGCGATTCTTTGTACATAAGAGACCACATGTTGACTTCTTCCTGGAAGTGGTGAGTAATTACACCATTAGTGGGGCATGGTGGTCCTGTATCTGCCATGTACACATTTCACGTCTTAATCTAGTGATGTTTAAGGCAGAGCTGGGTCATCCATTAGACAACTCTGTAATTACCTTAACTTGTGGGAGGTGGGTCCAAACCAGTATCTTTCCTAGGACCCCATGGGATCTTGATAAGGTCTGGGGTAAGGTAAAGTCCTATGGTAGGTTACTGTCTGCTAGTGGTAAGGTCTTCATGGAGGCCCTAACAGATTCTGTAATTTAGGAGACATGAGGTGGATTGATGATTAGATGGTTTATATTTCTGTCCCAGCTTTTGTTTTAAACTTGGTTTTATATAATTAATTATAATTATTTAAGGCAATTGTATTGAATAATGCAAAAAAATGAAACATACTTTAAGTTTGCAGTACAGAGCATTGTGACAATCTGTCAAGTCTAAACATGGAGCTCTCCTGATACCAGAACTTTCCCTATTCAGCTGGGTTATTGTCTCTGATATCAGCTGTAATATTACCACAATACTCTACTGCCGATTTATACCATGTTTATGCTTTGTTGTTTAATAAAGGAACATGCTTTCTCCCAGCGCTCTGTGGATGTATTGTGTGTGTGTGTACATAATGTGTCTTCCTCCAGGTCAGTCAGTGGTACGAGCTTGTGGTGTTCACAGCCAGTATGGAGATCTACGGTTCTGCTGTGGCCGATAAACTAGATAATAATAGGGGTGTCCTGCGGAGACGATTTTACCGACAGGTGAGTTTCTATTCTGTTTACATGTCCTGACTTGTCACGTACCCTCCTCACTTACTGTCTTACCTGACGCCTTTACATGCTTACACACTGTGGAAGAGGGTAACCTAGCTACACTCGTTAATGTTCAATCTGTTGGAGTACACCCGTGGTTTATACAATGTGGTAATGGTGGAGTTTACAGACACTTCTACATGCTACATCTAAGGGTATCCAGGGTAACTTCATGACTAAACAATGACTGGACCAGTATGGCTTTCCTGTGATAGTAGCCACAATAATCCCTTTGCAGTCAGGCTCAGGTTTGCAAAACTGCATCTGAATAAAACCAGAGACAAGACTGAAGTGGAGGAGTTTTTACATACATGTCATTGGGCATTAAAGCCACGCACTGCACATCCCCATAAGAAGAATAATACAATGTATTTATGTTGTTCAGTGTTCATGAAAACTTATAATTTGATCTTTTTATTTGAAATGAGCTCGCTCAGTATTGTTACTATGAGAGCATCCGTCATACTACTGCCAGTCTGCTCTGAGATCACTTTGCTGATCTGTGCTTTGCTTCAGAGTAACTAGTAATGTTTTTTATAAAGGGACAAGGCAGCTTCTGATAGGATCTTTACTTACAGGGGATGGCATAATGTGATTTAATCAAATCTCTCAGTCCATCCCTCGTCTCTTTTCTACCATCACTTCCAACTGTGACTTTGGCCAACATCTTCCTCAGCCAGTCACTACTCTGGCTCTCTTTTCCATACAGAGTTCAGTTTAAACTCCTTAATCACATCAATAATGCCGTCCCAATACATCCTCTCCCAACGTCTCCTTCCCACCCTCTTCATTCTGCCAACAACAACCGCCTCTCTTCACTCCCACCTCCAAGACTTCTCTTATGCTCCTCCCCTTCTCTGGGAACAGACCAGCAGGACAATCTTGGCTTACAAGAGTTCCAAACAGTGGGTGCTCCTGCCCATAGGCTGGTGGATCCCATTCCTGTTTCATTAGGCCAGGATCCAACTGGGCCTTTGGCTGTGGTCTCAGAGGAACCGTCCTGAGTCCCCGAGGTCTAGCAGCTTCAGTACAGGGTTGGATTTGGTTTTCTTCTCTTTAGAGAGAAAGTTAGCGAAGTGGATTCTATGTTCCTTACGTAAGAGCTGGTGGGTGTTAACGCCCCAGCCGGGAAGTGAGTCAGATTCTGACTCTTTGCAGGAGCAGGGTGAAGTGATTGTTGAGTCAAATGTGGAGGACTCCTGTCTTGAGGAAGAATTTCCCTCTGACCGTCAGGGGGTGGAGGCTTCGATATGGGATGTGCACCAGGTGCTAGACGTTCTGGAGACGGCAGTCCTTGAGAGGTAGTTATTCCAGTTCTGGGAACTCGGAGGTTTGAGAATTTATTATCTGTTTCTCATTCCAAAGCCCGACTGTTCGTTCAGTCCATTCCTGAACTTCAAATCTTTGTACACACAGCTGCGGGTGACCAGGTTCAAAATGGAGTCCTTAAGGTCAATAATACACAGTATGGAACAGAGGGGAGTTCATGGTGTCTTTGCACATCAGCGAAGCCTTTCTGCATATTTCCATTTGGGAGGGCAATCAGTCCCTTCTCCAGTTTGCTTTTCCGGGCTCTTCCTTTTGGTCTGGCCACGGCTCCAAATGTCTTCACCAACATCATTATGGTCATGGCTGTTCTGATGCGGTCCAAGGGAGTTGTGATAATCCGTTACCTGGGCGATCTTAAAATGGCGAGTTCACTTTGGTACTTCTTTAGGGTACTAGTATTTTGTACTGAATGTGCAGATGTTCCTGCTTCTGTGCTTCCAGTGCAGCCTCTGTATGTTTCCGTGGCAACCTGGGATGTCAGCTGGTGTTCACTGCTTTGCAGCATTCCCCTTATGAACCTTTGGACACGATGAACTGACTTACTTGGATGACTGTCTTCCTTGTGCCCAGTTATTTAGCTAGAAGAGTTTCAGAGTTTGCAGCCCTGTCCTGCAAGTCTCCTATTGGTTTTTCATGAGATTAGGATGCTTCTTTGGACAAAGCCCTCCTTTCCTCCTAAAGTGGTGTCCCGGTCCCATATGAATCGGCATATTGTCATCGCTGCCCTAACTGGGTGTGTCTTCGGAAGACGGGGCTTCTCATCATTCTCTAGATGTGGTCCAAGCGTTGTGTACCCATGTTCGCCACTCGGTCTGTTGGGGGAAGAAGGATGAAGGGATGTTCTTCCTGCACAGTTTAACTGGGTTACTCTCGCCGTCAGTAACTGATGTTACGGACCACTCCTACTGGTGTCACCTTCCTCAAGATGCTCGCCAACTGCACAATAGTTATAGGGGAACCTTGCTGCCACCACTGGGCACCTATGTGGCGCCTAGAACCGTTTACTTCTGAGGTAGATGGTATAGCTGCTACAGCGCCTCCTTGCTGTGGGTTGGCTGGTATCTCCTTACCACTTACTATGGATCAGGACTGCTGGGTAGTGGGCAAAGCGTTGACAGAGAATCTGGTTCAACACAGGGCAGCCGGGGAACGGGATATTGTAAGCTTTTATCTGTTGGTCACAGGATACAGCAGACAATAGGTGTCAGGCAGAATCCTTCAAGCAGTGATGTTTGCTCAAAAGATCTACGTCTCTCCTCCACTCTCATCACATACTCCCATTCTCGGTTACAGGATTTTTTCCGGGCTGCACCCACTTTGTGGAATTCCCTCCCACACACAGTAAGACTTTCCTCTAGTCTTCAAACCTTCAAGCGTTCACTGAAAACCCACCTCTTCAGACAAGGTTATGATATTCCTCAACCATCATCTTAATTTCCCTAGATTACCCTATTACCATCCTCTACACAGCTAACGCAAAACAACAACCTTCTGACCACCATTGGTACACACACACAGCCCACTCAGTACTTTTACCTTTGCAGTCTAGCTGGTCCATTGTGCAATATGATGTAGCACATGCCCTTGTGTTTCTAACTCCCATTGTCCCATAGATTGTAAGCTTTCGAGCAGGGTTCTCTTACCTCTGTCTGTATGTATTACCCAGTATTGTCTTATCTATGTTTGTTCCCAATTGTAAAGCGCTACGGAATTTGTTGGCGCTATATAAATAAATGTTGATGATGATGATTCAATGACTAGCATTAGGATAAAATATGTTCTCTAAACTTGGATTTAAATGTAAATTTTTGTTAAGTTTAAATTGCATCAGTCTGTGATTTTCTAAATTACTTGCTGTTAGGTTTCCTATCTCTAATACACAGGATGAAAGTCTAACAACCTCATCCGGTGCATTCAGGATAAGAGGTCTTGGTCACTCACATGTGAAAAGGCCTAATTAGCATGGGATTTTTTTTCTTTCATTTAAAAGCACATTTCCTCTAACATATGCCAACTGCATCAGAAATCAATACATTTCTAATACAAAAATCAGTACATTTGCAATGATATAAATCAGCGCACTGACACTAATTTAAATAAACGTATACAATAAATTATTTATAAGTGGTCGAGCCACAGATGGGCCCAAGAGAGGCTGGCCAGCATATAAGGTGACTATTGCTTAGTGTATTAATGCTGTAATTCATCAGGCTTATGGTGGAGCTGGGCAGCCTGTGGTTAATCTTCGGGCTCACTGCATGAAGTCGGAGAGTGCTTCCATGCGGCACAGCTTGGCACCTAAACTGAGCAGCCGTGTGGAGCTGCCACCTGGTCAGCCGCCTGCTAACCCATCCTCATTAACTCCTTCGAGCCTTTCCCAGGGGGAAACGGCATGGTCCACTGCTTTGGTTAGCGGTATAGATTAATTAAACCAGTTTTTAGATTACCCAGGACCATCGTGGTCTAGAAACAAGAGACAGTGAGCCATCTTCTCTTCTCTTAGTCTCTGAGGCGTCATCAGAGGAGGACGGGGAACTTCTGGATGAGTGAGATTTCCAGGCACAGGTCTTAGACCCGGATGACGCTAACAGAAACCAGGGTATTGAGGATCTAGTTCTGGCAGTACGGCGGGCTTTAGATCTTGTAGACATTGACGAGCCTAGACCAGTTAACCAGGGGTTATTCAAAATGGTTAAAAACCCATGATTTATTTTCCCCCTCCTTCGGGATTCAGGGAGATTACTGAATCGACCTGGTCACAGCTCGATCGCTAAATGGTGGATCCACATAGGTTTATGTCCTTGTACCCATTACAGCCAGGTTACCTAGCACGTTGGGAACAGGTTCCTAGAGTGGATACACCGGTGGCACGATTGGTGCGCCAGACTACACTTCCAGGTCCGGGCTCCGCCAAGCTTCAGGATGTCACTGATCATACGGTGGAAGGATTTTTATAATCCATTTATGGTATAGCGGGAGCCTCCTTAAGACCCATGCTGTCTCCTGCATGGGTTGCTAGGGCGATGGAAACGTGGGCTGACCGTCTGGCAGAGTGATTGCAGGATTTGGACCTTCTTCCCCTGGCTTTACACCTGAAGGAAGCTTCAGGGTATCTATGAGACAGCGCAAGACGCAGCATCCTTGTCATCTTCTATGTCAGCTGCTGCGCTAGCGGCTAGAAGAACTCTCTGGCTTTGGTCCTGGGAAGCTGATGCAGAATCCAAGAGGGGTCTTCCTTATTCGGGCTCGGTGCTTTTTGGACCAGAGTTTGATAACTTCATCTGCCAGGCGATGGGGAAAGAGTACTTTCCTTCCCGTTGTGCTGAAGCCTCATACTCCATGGTTTAGTTCCTTTCGCGCTTTTAGAGGTCAGACAAGCAGAGGTAGGTCTTCTGGGTTTAGAGTTGTCTCCCATAGATGAAGGTCCTCATCTTGCAGCAGATGCCAGGCCAGACTCCCGGGGAAACCGGCAGTCTGACTTACACCCTCCTCTCCTCGCGGGAGTGGGGGAGCGTCTGCGACTGTTCACAGAACACTGGATAAAATCCTCTCCAGATCCCTGGATTCAGGGAATCATGGCAAGGGGATATATCGTAGGTCTTAAGTCAAACCCCTCATTGGTTTTTTGCAACTTCCTTGCCCCTCGACCAGAAAGGAACGCAAGCGATGTTGCACTGTGTAGATTCTCTTTTAGCTGGAGTAATCTGCCCGGTCTCAGAGAATCGAAGACTTCAGGGATTCTATTCAAAGAATTTTCTGGTCTCCAAGCCGGACGTTTCTTTCCATCCCATTTTGAACTTGGTCTCTAAATCTTCACCTGAGAATAGACAGGTTTCGAATGGAGTCTCTTCGTTCAGTGATAAATGGATTGGAGGGGGAAGCATTCCTGGCGTCCATAGAAATTCGGGACGCATATGTTTCAGTACCCACCTGGGAAGGGCACCAACCATTGCTCCGCTTCACGGTAGGAGCGGCTCATTACCAATTAAGGGCTCTTCCTTTTGGCCTGGCCACAGCGCCCAGAGTATTTACAAAAATCATGGCAATAATGGCTGCCCATCTCCGGTCTACGAGGGTGAGCATAGTGCCCTATCTGGAAGACTTGCTGATCAAAGCCCCCTCATATCAGCTTCTTCGTCAGCATTTACACCTCATAGAGACCCTGCAGCTTCACGGTTGGATGATAAATGTCCAGAAGTCTCAGTTAATATCCAGAGGATGATTTTCTTAGGTCTCATAATGGACACCAGAAGGCAGAAGATTTTCCTTCCACAGGACAAGATTTACTCAGTACAAGACCTAGTGACCAGGGTCCTAGACAGTCGCAAACCTTCCATGCTTCTTTGCATGAGGTCACTGGGCAAGATAGACTCAACCTTCAAGACAATCCCCTATGGAAGGTTTCACTCGAGATGCTTCCAGGGGGATCTCCTAAAGAAGTGGTCAGGTTCATCTCTCCACTTGGAGCACCAGAGAATTCTGTGGTCCCCAGAGGCTCTGGTGGTGGAAGAGTCAGGAACACCTAAGCATGGGCAGATCCTTTGCCCCGAGCTCCTGGATCATAACAACAGATGCCAGTCTAAAGGGCTGGGGTGCAGTGGCGCTACATTTGCACCTTCAGGGTCTTTGGTAGGAACAAGAAAGTTCCCTTCCAATAAATATCCTGGAGTTGAAGGCCATGTTCATGGCTCTCAAAAGGGCTACAGTCGGAAAATGCCTCGGCGGTGGCATATGTCAACAAACGGGGACAACGAGTCCATAGGCAATGGGCATATCAGCCCTGATATTTGCTTGGGCATAACAGTTCTTCCCATCTCTGTCAGTTGTATTCATTCCAGGCATTCTAAATTGGGAAGTCGACTTCCCAAGTCGTCACACAGCAATGCCAGGGGAATGGTCCCTCCATCCAGAGGTATTTCAGATATTATTCTGGAAGTGGGGCGATCTGCATCTGATGGCGTCCAGATACAATCGGCAGGTTCCCAGGTTCTGTGCAAGAGGCCCGGTGGCGGTGGACATAATGACAATGCACTGGAATTTTCAGCTGGGGGTATCTTTTCTCTCCCATTTTAATGCTTCCCCGAGTACTCTGGCGGGTCAAGCAGGGAGGACTCCTAGTCATACTGGTAGCTCCCTATTGGCCGGGCAGGATATGGTATTCAGACATCCTTTTCATGGTAGTGGGACAAGGACTTTGTCTTCCTTTTTGCAACGACCTCCTTCTGCAAGGTCCTCTTCAGGATCAGGACCTGTCTCGGCTGGCTTTGACGGCATTGCTGTTGAAGCCAGCCTCTGGCGGTCAAAAGGGTTTTCCTCCAGGGTAGTGAGTAACCTGTCACTGGCTAGAAAGCCAGTGTCAGCCCGCATTTACCATACAATTTGGCGCATTTACATTAAATGGTGTGAAGACCCTGCACACAATACATCCCTGGCTGCTAGGGTTTCTTCAAAATGTTTTTGATGTAGGGCTCCGCCTGGGATCCTTAAAGGTCCAGGTCTCGGCTCTTTCCATCTTCTTCCAAAAGCGTCTGTGGAACCTTCCGGAAGCCCATACTTTTTTGCAGGGGGTCCTGCACATTCAACCTCTTTGTTCCTCCCACGGCACCTGGGATCTGAATGTGGTACTATCTATGCTTCAGGAACCTCCTTGTGAACTCTTACAGTCAGCGGACCTTAGATTTCTGACATGGAAGGTGGTGTTCCTGCTGGCCATAGCGTCGGCTAGTCTCAGAGCTTGGGGCTCTCCCCTGCAGGGAGCCTTTCTTCCATGATGACAGGGCGGTGCTTCGGACTGTCCCTGCTTTTCAACCCAAAGTAGTTTCCGGATTTCACATTAATCAGGAAATAGTGGTGCCAGTGTTCAAAGATGCCTCCGCAGGTTCCACCATAGAATATTTAGATGTAGTCAGGGCATTGCGTATTTATGTCCAAAGAACTTCGGATATCCGGTGTACGGACTCTTTCTGTCCTAATTGATTCCCAAAGAAGAGGCTGGCCAGCTTCCAAGCAGACCATTGCTAGATGGCTTACCTTTTCAATAAAACAGGCGTATCTTAAGGCTGACCGGACTGTGCCTACCCACGTTACAGCACACTCCACCAGGTCTGCGTGGAATGGGGCCTCGGCTGATCAGCTTTGCCGAGTAGCCACATGGTCCTCGGTCCACACATTCACCAAATTTTATCAGTTCAGTGGGTTCACGTTCTCAGATGCTAGCTTCGGCCGTAGCGTGCTACGAGCTGGCCATCCAGGACGGTCCCTCCCTTAGGGAGGCTGCTTTGGTACTTCCCCATGGTAGCAGTATCCCCAGATAGGATGAAGGAGAAAAAAGGATTTTATACATCCCTTTCTCTGATTCCATCTGTGGGACACTTCGTTCCCTCCCTTCTGTTCTTCTGCTGTTTTCTTCTTGGTTGTTGGACTCCCTTTCCTTGTGGGCTTTAGAATTACACTGACTAGCTGCAAGGGGGTTGCAGAGGGGAGAAGTCTGTCAGCAGCCACAGTTTAACTAGTTAAGTGCCAACTCCACACTCCCCGGCTACAACCCCATGGTAGCAGTGTCCCCCAGATGGAAGCAGAGAAAGGGATTTATTGTATGTGTTAGAGAGGTTATAGCTCCCCAGTACTGGTTACACTATTGCTTGCGGTGTATTCTGTCCGTGTTAGTGTACTGTTTTGTGTGGGGCTTATCTACTGGCTTACTGTATACTCTGTATGATGATAAAGCCGCACCAGCCATTGTAGTGATTCTCATACATAAGTGTCCCTTTTTACTAGGATATAATTAGGAATATGCCCCTTTCTCCGCAGCACTGTACCCTGGAGTTGGGCAGTTACATTAAGGACCTATCGGTAGTGCACAGCGATCTGTCCAGTGTGGTGATACTGGACAACTCACCAGGGGCC
The DNA here is from genome assembly GCF_038048845.1 of Mixophyes fleayi. Taxonomy (NCBI): domain Eukaryota; kingdom Metazoa; phylum Chordata; class Amphibia; order Anura; family Limnodynastidae; genus Mixophyes; species Mixophyes fleayi. The sequence continues at coordinate 1,006,768 of NC_134405.1, read as the reverse complement.
TACCGGAGTCATCCAGGTAACTGAGAAATATCCCCCCACACACCCCACCAAACCATCCTTCTGTCTTCTTACCTGCTAATCCCTCTCACCCACTTCTGGGTATCTCACCCCATACTGCTGTAGGTCATCTCTGACCCTAATGTAGAGCTGCAGTGTGATGCTTGACTTTCAATGAAGACATCAAGAGTTTTCTCTTGTAGATAATGCGATACCTATCAAGTCGTGGTTCAGTGATCCCAGCGACACCGCCCTTCTCAACCTGCTTCCAATGCTGGACGCCCTGAGGTATGTGATCTTCCTACAGTCCGTATATCGGTCCTATCTATACACTGATACACAGACCCTACAGTATATATGTGGTATGAGCAGTCTCCATCCTATACACTGATACACAGACCCTATAGTATATATGTGATATGAGCAGTCTCCATCCTATACACTGATACAGACCCTATAGTATATGTGATATGAGCAGTCTCCATCCTATACACTGATACACAGACCCTATAGTATATATGTGATATGAGCAGTCTCCATCCTATACACTGATACACAGACCCTATAGTATATATGTGATATGAGCAGTCTCCATCCTATACACTGATACACAGACCCTATAGTATATATGTGATATGAGCAGTCTCCATCCTATACACTGATACACAGACCCTATAGTATATATGTGATATGAGCAGTCTCCATCCTATACACTGATACACAGACCCTATAGTATATATGTGATATGAGCAGTCTCCATCCTATACACTGATACAGACCCTATAGTATATGTGATATGAGCAGTCTCCATCATATACACTGATACACAGACCCTATAGTATATGTGATATGAGCAGTCTCCATCCTATACACTGATACACAGACCCTATAGTATATATGTGATATGAGCAGTCTCCATCCTATACACTGATACAGACCCTATAGTATATATGTGATATGAGCAGTCTCCATCCTATACACTGATACAGACCCTATAGTATATATGTGAAATGAGCAGTCTCCATCCTATACACTGATACACAGACCCTATAGTATATATGTGATATGAGCAGTCTCCATCCTATACACTGATACAGACCCTATAGTATATATGTGATATGAGCAGTCTCCATCCTATACACTGATACAGACCCTATAGTATATATGTGAAATGAGCAGTCTCCATCCTATACACTGATACACAGACCCTATAGTATATATGTGATATGAGCAGTCTCCATCCTATACACTGATACACAGACCCTATAGTATATATGTGATATGAGCAGTCTCCATCCTATACACTGATACACAGACCCTATAGTATATATGTGATATGAGCAGTCTCCATCTGATACACAGACCCTATAGTATATATGTGATATGAGCAGTCTCCATCCTATACACTGATACACAGACCCTATAGTATATATGTGATATGAGCAGTCTCCATCCTATACACTGATACACAGACCCTATAGTATATATGTGATATGAGCAGTCTCCATCCTATACACTGATACACAGACCCTATAGTATATGTGATATGAGCAGTCTCCATCCTATACACTGATACACAGACCCTATAGTATATATGTGATATGAGCAGTCTCCATCCTATACACTGATACACAGACCCTATAACATCCTGTAGTATATATGTGATATGAGTGCAGGGGACGCAGCTTTCATCCAGCTGTTATTCTGACCTCTAACAGCTGGTTATATATCTGGTCATGTGGGATAAAAGGTTAATTGTATTTATTACATTATCTCTCTGTCTCCAGGTTTACAGCTGATGTCCGATCTGTCCTAAGTCGCAACCTTCACCAGCATCGGCTGTGGTGACATTGAGCCCCCGCGACCCCTGTTCTGAATCCTCAACCCCTTCATCACCTCCCTTCCTCTGCCTTATTCCGTCTCCCCAGCGACAGACAGAGACTGTATCCCCTTAATGAGGGAGGACGATGCAGAACTCCCCCCTACTCTACCTCTAGGACACTTATCATGGGGGGAGAGTGATGAAACGAACTTAATTCCCCCATCACCCCTTTTTTTCAGGGGCTGGTGCATATGTGGGGAGAAACGGGGGTCTGTTTTTAATTGTAGACTTTCTTGTATAAAGAGAATTATTTCAAAGTTTGTGTAAATGGATTTCTGTGTACGCTGGTTTCTATACACATCCCTGGAATGAGCAGGACCAGAAGAGGCTAAGACTCCAGAATACATCGCCCGTTTCCGAGGAGTCTTGTGGGAGGTGACCAGCACTTAGTGGTATGGTGCTTTGACATTGTCATAGTATATATGGTGCTTCGGGGATACATTAATGTGTTACTTGTAGCACCACCAATAATGACTTTTTTGCTTGACACAACGAGAAGCGCTTAGGTAAGTAACAAGTGAGCATGGTGTGTGTGCCCGTAGAACAAGCGGTAGTCTGCTGTATACAGATCATAGACATCTACAGACAGCGTCATGGCTGTAAATTTAGAAGCACTTCTCTGCGTTGGATGGTGATGGTGGAAAGTACTGTCGCATCAGCTCTCATTGGACTTGGATAGATCATTCTAGTCATAGAATACAGGAGCTCTGCTGTGTATAATTAGATGGAAGGAAGTGGTCCTAGTCCTTGACCATAGTACTGGAATATAGACCTTCTCTGTATTGGGTGATGATGAAAGTGGCTCTGGCTATCGACTGTAGTAGAAGCATTTAGGTGCATCTCTTTAGTGGGCTGACAGCATCAAATACAACTTTTTCTGTGTTAATTGGTCTTGAGAGAAAGCGGCATTGCCCATCGGTGTAGTATTGGGATACAGGTGCTCACCTCTTTAGTAGGTGGTAACGGACTCTATCGTCTTTTGTATTAGTATTCAGTCCTGGAAGGGGGGGGGGGGGGAGGAGACTATAAGCTCGGTCTTGGAAATATTGAGTTTAAGGAAGCGTTGGGACATCCAAGATGAGATGGCCGAGAGACAGGAGGAGACACGAGACAGAAGGGAGGGGGAGAGGTCAGGGGATGAAAGATAAATTTGGGTATCATCAGCATAGAGGTGGTACTGGAGGCCAAAGGAGCGGATGAGGACACCAAGGGAGGAGGTGTAGAGGGAGAAAAGCAGGGGGCCAAGAACGGATCCTTGAGGAACGTCAACGGGTAGGGGAAGAGGGGGTGATGTAGAATCATGAGTAGAGACTGAGAAGGAGCGGTTGGTGAGGTAAGAGGAAAACCAGGAGAGGACAGTGTTACATGGGCCTATAGATTTGAGAGTTTGATACCGTTGACCACGCACTCCTTTTGCAAAGGCAGCAGATAGGTCAAGAAGGATAAAAAAGGGAGTATTGTCTATTGGATTTAGCGAGGAGAAGGTCATTAGTGACCTTAGTGAGGGCAGTTTCAGTGGAGGGAGCGAAAACCAGATTGGAGCGGGTCAAGGAGTGAGAGGAGAGAAAGGAGGTGAGACGATAGACAACCCATTCAAGGAGTTTGGAGGCAAAAGGAAGATGCAAAATAGGGCGGTAATTAGAGAGAGAGGCGGGATCAAGGGACGGTTTCTTGAGTATGGGAGAGACAAGAGCATGTTTAAAAGAGGGAAGATTCCAGAGGAGAGGGATAGGTTGAGGAGGTGTGCAAGGTGGGAGCAGGCTTCGAGAGAGGGAGGGGATTGGGTCCTGTGTGTTTAAGTGGAGGGGGGAGAGGCATAGAGAAGGGAATGGACTTCATCTGCAGATACCGGAGTGAAGGAAGAGAAGGAGGGTGAGCTAGCAGGAGGGCAGAAAGGAGATGGCGGCAGCAGCAGAGGAGGGTGAGAAGGGGGACAGATTGGGCCTGGAGGAGGGAGAAGGTGGGGTAAGAAGGGACTGCTGGGAGATGTCGACGTATAGACTCAATCTTGGAGGTGAAGTGGGTAGCAAAGTCGACGGCAGAGAGCGTGGGGGGGAGAGGAGGGAGTTGAAGGTGGCAAAAAACCGACGGTTGGAGGATTGGGAAGAAATGAGAGCTTTAAAGAAAGATTGTTTAGAGAGCGATAGGGCCAAACTGTAAGAGGCAAGTATGAACTTGAACTGGAGGAAGTCAGCATGAGTGCGTGACTTTCTCCAATGCCGTTCTGCACTGTGGGAACGTTTTTGAAGATAGTGGGTAAGTTTAGTGTGCCACGGTTGCGGCGGAGACCGACGAAGCTTGACGGTGACAGCTGGGGCGACAGAGTCAAGTGCAGTGGTAAGAGTGCGATTGTAAAAGGAGGCAGCCTTATCGGGGCAAGAAAGAGTGGTTATGGGGGAGAGGAGCGAGCCCAGGGAGGAGGAGAAACTAATGGGGTCAACTGTGAAGATTACGCCTGGTGAGTGTAAGCTTGGGGGACGGGGACGATGAGAGGGGTGGAGAGATGCTAAAAAAGAGATGGTGGTCTGAGAAAGAAAAGTTGAGTTAATGAGGTCATATAATATATATAGGCAATCATCTCTATATTGGGTGGGGATGGACTCTAGTTATCGTCTTGGCATACAGGAGCGAGCGCTCCTGATAGAATGTGACTCTAGTAGTTGTAGGTCATAGTGTCTCCTTTGTATTGGAAGATCTGAGAAAGTGGTTGTAGGTATCAGCCATGGTATTGAGGTAGTGGAGCTCTCTATTGGATGCTGATGGGAGAAATTGGGATTCGGTCATAATATTTAGGAGCTCTCTGTTTTGGATGTTTAAAGTAATTTGTTCGAGGCAACGACACTAACTGGGATTGGGGAGGTCTCCTTTTATTAGCCAGTGGGAGAAAGTGGTTCCATGGGGTGGATGTAGGTGTGCTGCTTTTGTCTGAGGTGGGGGATATAGTGTTTCTAATAACAGAGCAGTCATTTTATGAATGGGAGCAGAAAGTGGTTCTAGTTATGTGATTGTATTGGCATACATAGCGTTTCCTCTGTCGAATGACGGTTTCTGAAAATGGTTGCAAGTACTGACCTTTTATAGCTGTATTTGATGTTAGGAGAAAGTAGTTCTTGCCATAGGATACAGGAGCTTTCCTCTTTATTGGATGATGGTCATGAGAGCGAGTAATCGGCTGTAGTATTAGGATATAGGAGCTCTCCTCTGTATTAGATGATGGTCATGAGAGAGTGATTCTAACTGACTAGCATTAGGATACAGGAGCTTTCCTCTGTATTAGATGATGGTCATGAGAGAGAGTCTAATCGGCTGTAGCATTAGTACATAGGAGCTCTCACCTGTATTGGGTCATGAGAGAGTGATTCTAACTGACTAGCATTTGGATATAGGAGCTCTCCTCTGTATTGGGTGGTGGTGCTGGGAGGAAGTGGCTGTTGTATTTATCTGTGATCTCTCCTCTGTTTTAGAAGATAGTGCTGGGAGAACATGGCCGTAGGTGGCAGACACAATAGGTACATGCATCAGATCTTCTGTTTTGTGATTCCAGGCAGTGGATGTGCCTGGGGAACATCTGGGCTCTCATTTGTATTTGATAGTGGGAGATGGAAAGTTCCCATTCACCAGCTGTATTTTGGGATTCAGTGGACATCTTGGTGGAATATCGGAGCTTTACTCCTTTGACTGGTGGAAGAGGTGAATTGAGGCATTAGTATTGGGGTAAAGGAGGTCTCTGTAAGAGATGGTGGCAGATGGTTGTTTCAGCCAGTGTGTAGTATTGGGAGACAGTGATTGTAGTATAGAGAGGTCCAGTGCAGCTGTGACTTCCTAACATCAAGGCTGTATATTTGGATGTGGACCTTGCCATTGTTGATTTATGTTCTAAGTTAGTGTGCACCTCCCATGCAACCAACACCCCGACTCCATTATTATTACTGGAAAAATAGTCATTTATCCAGGTTTGCTGGTCCATAAGCGATCAGTGTGTCATACCAAATGTGATTGGTGATGTGTGATCAGAAGAGAGCCACCATTATATCTGTATATAGCGAGAGTTAGTTTCTGATTATTCTCCTATTTGAACAGTAAATGTAGTAATACTGGTCTCCATAGGTCTGTGAAACGAAGGCTTCTGATGGTGCGTTATTTAGCCCTGTGCCTTCCCTCCTATAAGTCTTATGAGGGGTGGTATAATCACCACCATGCTGTATCATTCAGTGGTTTCAGGAGAACCAGTGGCAACAATGCAGAATAATCCCTTTGCCAGTTGGATTGGTGCCACAGCATAGTCCATTGTGTATGGTCAGTTGGAGATTGACCAAGACCAGTCCTTGTGGGCAGATCTAGAACCAGGTTTTGCTTTTGCTCAGGATTTCACACATCTTTCGTCGTATATTTCTGAGTTCTCCAGGTTTGCCTGGTGTTTAGTGGTTGTCTGTAATAACCCATCTCTGACGCCCTTCTCTTGATAACTTCCTGCTTGGAATATTGAGATCCGTAGTTCTGCCTTTAGAATATCATTGGTGATCTTTAGAAAGAAGCTTCACTCACTGCAGTCCAGTGGCCTTTTATAAAGGATATGATTGGACGACAATGCGTTGGCATTTGCTTGGGTAGGTACTAAGCTCTCATGTAACTCAAGGATTGTCTGAATCCTATTCTTATATGGTCTGAATTGGTTCAGCGGACAGAATTATGAGATGACCATTGGTATCATTAACTGCAGAACATTACATCAATACGTTTCTAGTATGAGAGGGGGACTGGGAACTTGTAGGTTTCTCCTTTGTTTTCCATATTTAATGTTGACAATTTTTTTGTTAGTAAACAAGTTTGCATAGTTTAGTTAATATAATTGGCAACTGGGTCAAACTGGCATCGATTTACCTATCTGTTGGTGGCTGCCGAGGATCATGGGGGTCTAACCAACACAGGAACTAAAGCAATAATACTGAATTATGTGTAGCACTCGCACAATGAGCCTGAAAGCCAAAAAGGAAAAGTGTTGGGTAAGGGAAGAAATTTACCCTACCCAATATTCACCGCAATAGAGGCCCCTATTTGTCTCATTACACCATCCTAAATGTGTACTGTGAAGCTGCAGAGCAGGGTGTGACCACAAACAATGCAGAGATTTACAGCTTCTTATTGGTCCTCCTGATCACACCCCCTTCCACAGCCACTTTAAAGATGCAATTTATGTTTGTGTAATTATTTTCCTTGACATCCCTCATTAATGGTTTAATTCTTAAACGGATGTGTAGAGAGGAACAGTTGACGCCCTCAGGTGTATAATATGACAACTCCTTTCCTTGTTCTTTGGAGTGGCTTCCCAAGCTGTCTGATAAATATCTCCAAAGCACCAAGGGAGGGAACTGTTGGGGCTACCATGGATAGGTAAACATTGTGTGCATTGTTCCTTTACAATCCCCGTGGCACCCCCCAAATGGAATGATGTACCCAAGCAATCAAACACTGATAAAGCTGTGCACAAAATCTTGTAGATCAACAGCTTGAAGAATCTTCTTTCCACACTGTCCTCACATCCAGAAGATAGTGTCATGAATGTAAGATGTCGCCACGGATCTGGTGGAATGTGGCCTCAGTATTTCTTGCACCTCACGTCCTCTGGGATCGACCTTGCAATGGAAATATAAAGCGGTGATCTGTCTCTGACGATCTTTGTCTTAGAGATGTGTAGTTGTGGCTGGATCACCTAGAAATAATTTTTTTGTTGAAATTTACTTCAATTAGTTTTGCAGGCACCAATTTACATCATTGCAGATGTACCTATCTATATTGGTATGTATTTTGTATGGAAATGTATTGATTTCAGAGACAGTATGTCATGTTTGGGTTTTGTAATTTCTCTATAGGAAATCCCAAGTAAGCATATGTGTGGAGGGAATGTGTTGTTGCAACTGTCTGGAGCCAGGGAATTTCATGTTAATTAGACCTTTTCATTGCTGAGTGAGTCTGAAAGCACAGGGGGGGGGGGTTAGTTAAACTTTCTGGTAGACTTCTTATGTGTGTCAGACGCGAGATGTTAGTGATCACAGGTTAATGTAAATTTTGCAAGTTAAATGCAAGATTGGAGAAAATGTTATATCCTGATGGTAAACATTTAATATAAAACCTCAGACGTTGTGGTGCCGCTAGCAGCAATGTAAAGAGGTGTTAAACCCCTCCAGGCTGAGTTATAGACAGGCTCTATAAAGGACCAGGATTGGTTAGAGCAGCAGGAGGCTTGATTACCTCCTGCCAGGGTATCTGTAAATCTGTATAAAAAGCAGACCGTTTGACCATATAATGTACTTTTATTCCATCTGTACTTCTGGAGATCACTAGTACCTTAAACTAGTTTGCAACTGTCCTTATTAGGACTCATGAGCTAATGAAACATTACTGCTTCAAGTTCCTGCTTTGATTACTTACCTGCTGTAATTCCCGTGACCACAGTTTAGACCACTCTAATCTGTTATCCAGCTTTTCTGAGGTTGGGAACCTGCATCCAATACCAACGCTCAGTTCCCCCTCTGGCCAGGGGGAACCATCCACAGCAAACCTGATCTGAAGAAAAGTCAGTGTACCAGCAAGGAGGTACTCTAGCAAAGATAGTTACCCAGAAGGACATGGTTCTAGATGGTGCAAAGGAGCCTAGTGGTGGCAGCAGGCCCCTCCTACTGCTGTTAGAGAGCGCATTTGGGAGAAAGAAAGGGGACAGTGGAAAGGATCTTCACGATCACCTGGTATAAAGAAACGTGCATGGTCTAATCCATACCCGGGCTGCACGTTTTAGCCCTGTTCTCAAGAAGATGATGGAAATGTAACCTCTCCTTGGAACAGCACTTCAGGAGTTAAATTCCACCGCCACAGGGAACACTCAGGAGCTGAATGAATTAAGGTACCATTGTTATGTCTGTTTTCTTCCTATTGTCCACTAGTGAGCTCTACAGCCAACCAGGAGCCGGACCCAGCAGGGGTCACCTGATGGAGAACTCCTGGGGGAGGTAGGGGAGGGGGCTGGATAGGGTAAGAAACCCACCAATCGAGACCTTTTGCAAATCCCCTGGGCAGGCAGTTCCCAAGGTGGGAATATGAAGTGATAAAAGAGGCTACCCTGGGAGCTGGACACGTATGTGACTGACTGTGGCCAAGACGTGATGTTCTGCCAGAGATGCGCTGTGGAACATCTCACTGGATTTATTAGAACTGATCTCCTCACTTGTTGGACCTGCTATTGTTAAGGGTGCTGTACGGTAGTTAATCCTGTTTTGCAGATTAAATCATCCTATTTTTCCTCTTAATCCTGTGTCTGAGTGATTTGGGAACCACGTATCCTCACACCTGGTACTGTTTTATTCTGGGTAGCAGGTATAGCTGCTACAGCACCTCGTTGCTGCTGACTGGCTGGTTCCTTCTGACCGGTTACTATGAATCTGGACTACGGGTAGAGGGCAGTGGGTTGTCACAGGACACTGGTTTTAACACAGAACTGCTGGGAAACTGATTGTGGGCTCCTATCTGTTGGGTACAGGATACAGCAGGGAATAAGCAGTATTTTTAAAACACATCTCATGCCCTGTGTCCAGCACTGGGATTTATCTATTAGGTGCTGCATGTACATTAACTATTAACTCATTAAAAATAGATTTGTTTAATGTTTTACACATGCATTTGGCGCACAGCACCACAACTTAGCCTCTTTGTGGCTGACTTTTTCTGTGCTATCGGGCGTCTGGCCACACTCCTCTAACAGCATTAATATGGGTCAGGGGACAGGTGTCAGATACTTGTGTAAGTAATCTACACAAAACCGCGTTGGCTCACAAGGACAAGACAATACAATGGAGTTGGCCCATGAACTGTGCAATGGCTGGAGCACACCTAGCTCCTGAGCTGGTCCTACTGCAGTCCAGGCTCTCGTGTGCACCCCGACTGGGCTGTGTCTACTCCGCCTCATGGGAAGCAAGCTGCGATACACTGTGTATCCTGACCCCCTTTCTATCATAGTCAGCATTAACTGTTTCAGCAATTTGTGCTGCAGTAGCTCTTCTGTGTGATTGGGCTAGCCTGCGCTCCCCATGTGCATCAATGAGCCTTGGGCACCCATGACCCTGTTGTCAATTCACTGGTTGTCCTTCCTTGGGCCACTTAATCACTGCATACTGGGAACACTCCACAAGACCTGCCTGGGTTCCTACTAAACTGATCCTCCGTGAACTGCAGCATTGACTCCTGCTGCCCCTTTTATGGGCATCCAACACACTTCCTATAGAACACCTTCACCTTGGGGCAACATTGAGGAGGGCAGGAAGTTGATCACTTTATGGTTCCTTCATCTGTAAGCAACGACTTCAGACTCCTATTAGAATGTCTTCAACATATTTACACACAGTCTGTCAAACTGTCAACAATTAACTCCTGTATAAAACCATGAATAAAAAACAAGATTATAGGAATAAATGTATAAAAATACTTTTTGGAATTTTGTGCACTGAATACGCCATGTGGTTCCGGTGTCCTTTTATTGCTTATAATGATGGAAAACTGTTTATTATATAAGGCCAGTTATCCATTTAGAGTCTATGGGTGCTTTATTTCCAGAAAGTAAAACGAGTCTGATGCAGCAATTTAAATCTGGCAGTTCTGCGTTACCACCAGTAGGCTATGGCTGCTTCCGGCTATAGCACTTCCAATGAATGGTCCCGTACTCCTGCCAGTCTCCAGTACTTCATTGATCAATAACTATGTGTTCTTACCATGTATCGGTTAAGTGACATCTGTGGGTCCCCTCTCATTTTTAGGTGCATGCTCCAAATCTCTCATTGCAGAGCAAAAGCCTGTGCTGGGGGCTTAGGTCTTTGTACCCTTCCCAAAAAGGAAAGGGTCCCACACCTCCCCATCCCCCAGAGCCATAATGCACCTTAGTGGGATAAGGGTCTTCTAGCCCTCCTTTGCTTAAGCTAGGGGGCTGCTTGACATCCCTGACCCCCTGGGGCCTAATGACCCCTTAGTGTGCAAGGGTCTTCCAGCCCACCACTGCCGCAAAGCTCGACTGAGCCCATTCTCCCCGTGTTTAGTCAAAGCTCCACTCAGGGAACTGGTTTTTCAGCTCCACCCCAAGATTGAGAAGCCTCCGATAACATGGGGAAGAGTAACACATAAGAGTCTACCCAAATACAAATCAAAAACGTGCAAAGTGTTTAAGTGCTTTAACACATAAATAACAATTGAAAAGGGTGCCCGTAAGCCCTGGCCCAATGGTTGGTGGGATTTAAAACATTTTTTTGCCAGGGCAAAGAAATAAAAAGTGATATCAAGTTCAAGAAGTGCAGGTGTTTGTGCCTTACTCTGTACCCTTGTGAGAAGCCAGTTCTCCCTCCACCAGTGCCCATGTGACCAGGGTGCAGACAGCATTTTGGGATCCAGATACCACCGGCCTTCAGACCAAGGCGGCCTGTCCTCTCAGGGAGTGGTGTCTCCTCCCTGCTAGGCCCAAACTACCAAAAGGCTGAAAAGTGATAGCGGGTCCCACCTCATATGTGAGCTATCGCGTTTTGTAAGATGGCTTCCGCATTTCTCAGGACTATAGTGGGTTGCTGTCTGAGAAAAGCCTTTTATGGTGGGGATGGGATTTAATGTCTATATTACATTGTGTTTCTCCACATTAACCATATTCTTACCTGGGCTTTTCTGTAGATTTATGTATCAGTTCTCTAAAGTATATAATTTCATTGCTTCTGTGTCATAGTATTCTTGTATACATATCAATGACTATTAAGTGGAACATAAACACTTTACTATATTTTACAAGATTAAATAGAATTTAGCTCTTGGGGGCATATTCAGTTGTTGGCCGAAATGCCAAAAATCTTGCGCTCTGCGCCCTACTACCGTAGTAACGGTAACCGTTTTAATGCTGCAGGTATTCGGAACAATTTAATATGCCGCATAAAGTGAAATAAAAGATTAGCTCATTACATGAAACATCATAATGTGAAACCAGAAAACAAATAATCCCTTACTGCAGATTGTATTATATACTCTAATAGTAATATATTAATAGGATCCAGGGAATGGGTTTAAGTACACGGACCGTTATACTGAGGTGGGGGGGGGAGGGGGATTGTTAGGGCTGACAGTGAGTATTTAAAGAAAATTAAATTAGTGAGTATAGTTAATTTCCTTGTCCTGTTCCATGGCATCCTTTCCTGTACCCAAATAATACCATGGGGGGGGGGGGGGTTGGGGGTGTAAAAGGAATAAATCAGTCGGAAAATTTGAGACTCTGCATATTAAAGTATTTATTGTTCAACAGCTTCGAAGATCCTTTTTCTAAGTTGTCTTCTGTTGCCAATATGTTTAGGGGATATCTGGAAACAATATGTAGCATAGTCCAGCCTGCAGCTCTATGTGCCCGTGAGGTTGGCACTGCCACTGTTGAGTGTGCCCTCAATATCTTCACCACCTCTTCTTGGTATTACAGGCCTGTGATATCACTTGGCAGATCCACCTTGCTAGTGTATATTTGATGGTTTGTGTGGATCTTCTGAGATTACAAATAGTTGATCTGTTTTCCTATAGTTCTCTGTCCTTGAAATATAGACCACGATTGCACACACTGGAGTTGGCAAAAGCCATCTCCATCAGCTGGTTCTGGGAAGAAAACTGGGAGCACAATTTCTTAGTTAATACGGAAGGTTGACATCACTTAAAAAGTCTGGTTTGTCCACATTATTATTTTGTCACTATACGTTGAGGAACTGTTCTTTACACCACAATGCTTGCAGTGTTCCCACACTCTTCTGGTGATTGCTACCAGAAATAAGACCTGGAACATAAAGCATACTGTCCAATCTCTTGACATTCATGTATCACTTCCAATTGTCCCCATTCTATTTAGGATTTCATTAATCTCTCTATAAATACTCTGTGTCCTATAATGGTGCTGGGGCTGGTGTATCTCAAATTCATGTAGTTCTATTGATATGTTTAATCAATATATCCCACATCTCAGGGTTAAAATATCTTTGTTCCTCTTTTGGTTTCCCCCCTCTTCACTATCTGAATATTTCTCACCATATGAATATACAGATTACCCTGAGGAGACCTCCTGCAAGCTGTCCAATTCCATACACATCTGAGACCTGGGGGTAAATGTATCAAGCCGAGAGTTTCTGGCAGGTTTGAAAAGTGGAGATATTGCCTATAGCCAGGGCCGATGCTAAGGTTCTCAGCATCCTAGGCAAAATTTAAAAATACCGACAAACCCCCCCTCCATCCCAAGACACGCCAAATACCCACTTCCCAAACCTTCACACACTTCGCTTTTGGTTCAAAAAAACAAAGATAAGCCTTACCTCCTACAGCGGTCCCCCCCCCTGCAGCACCATGTCCTCTGTCTCCCCCCCCCCCCACCCCCCTGCAGCACCATGTCCTCTGTCTCCCCCCCCCCTGCAGCACCATGTCCTCTGTCCCCCCCCCCCCCCTGTGCAGCACCATGTCCTCTGTCCTCCCCCCTGCAGTACCATGTCCTCTGTCCCCCCCCCCTGCAGCACCATGTCCTCTGTCCCCCCCCCCCCTGCAGCACCATGTCCTCTGTCCCCCCCCCACTGCTTGAACATGCCCCCCCCGCAGCACAACACAACACACCCCCCACATACACAGACACACTCTCTCTCTGTGTACTTAGCATGGAGTTTTCTCCATGCTCTGCTCCTCTCTGGCGGGCGTGATGATGATGTCACTCCCGACAGTCACTGAGGGAAGAGGAGATGGCACGTCCCAAGGTTAGGAAAGGGGGGCGTAATCGATCACCCCACCCCTGCCATGGATGAAATCGTGCACATCTATAAAGTTGTGCGGCGGCCGGTGAGTTTAACTTCCATGGCCGCCGGACAGCTTTATAGATGTGCACGATTTCAGAGGCGCCCCAGGCAGCTGCCTTACATTGCCTAATGGTAGCGCCGGGCCTGCCTATAGCTAGAATCTGATTGGTTGTTATAGGCAATATTTCCACCTTTTTAAACCCACCAGAAACTGGCAGCTTGATACATTTACCCCCTGGATGTTAATCCATTGGCCAGCTTGTATCTCCACTTTTGATACCATCCATCCAATTCTTTAATTTTTTCTGGGATTTACCCTGTATCCCCTCCATGTGGAATGCAATTTATACATAAGGCTTCCATCTAATTAGATAGATGGGTATAACAGGCTCCACATAAGCGGCCTTCCCAACTTAAGACTCAATGGGGCTGAGAATTCAAGAATCCGAGGCTGAAACATCTCCCCAAATGCTACAGCCACCAAGCTAAGTTTCAGTGACCCCAGAAGTGATGTCGGCTGCTTCAGGTCACCCTGCCCAATAATGTTGTTGTTGCTTGAACCCAGGACAGGGACTAAAGATCAGCCCTGGCATTTAAAGCCCACAGAGCCGCCTCTGTTCCAGATAATAATAATAATAATAATTATTACAGGACTTTTTGCAAAGCTCATTGTATTGTAATCAGAGAATCTATGAAAACCTGCTACTGTCACACAGAAGTATGCTTGAGGAACAGCCCCCTTACTCCTGTGGCCCTCCAGTGTATAGGGAACAACAAGTCCCAGCATGCCCCACAATAGACATCTAGTTTGACACTAGCTGGAGAGCTCAGGGTGTTGGGGTATGTTACTATAGTCCTCTGTGGATCAGCTGGTTGCTGTCTGTTACCTGCCCTGCGCTGGTCTTCTGCCGGTATCACCGCCGTGGTCACTTTGTAAATGAAGGCTGTTATACGGTGTCCCGTGAGGTACAAATGTATTATGTGCAGTTTGACTCTCTGTCTGCAGCATAGTATCAGACAACTGTATGTACAGGACAGCCAAGGGAGATATGGGGTCCGGGTACAGTGACCTTTTGGGGCCCTCACCCATAGATGAGTAGGAAATAAACTCTGTGCTGCCGCTGGGAAGCGGCAGCGCCGAAAAGATCATAAACACATTGTGTTGGGGACGTGGTCAACATGGGGCGTTGATACACTATAATAAAACATTACATTTATCACACCCTCCCCACCCATATCACGCCACCACCCCACATTATGACACCCCCAGCCCACTGTACTTATCTATGCTTCTGGTGCTGCTGACATCCATCAGGGTGGGAACTCCCTGTAGAGTGAGCAGGGAAGCTCTTTGTCTCACGAGAACAATAAATCTTGTGATACTTAGAGCTCCTCAGCTTGCTCTGCAGGCTGTGTCCTGTCTGGGGACCAGAAGCAGCTATCAGCTCCCTTCCCAAACCAGAGCTGGATTTAGGCTCAAAAGGGCCCCTCTTATGTAACAGGGTTATAATTTTCAATGTTAGAGAAATAAACAGGTAATACTGTGTGCAGTGCTGTTAGATGCATGCAGCTCTGCCTTCACAAGCAGTACGATGTGAACCAGGACCTCCCAACTGTCCTTGTAGTCAGACCAAATCCTGATTAAGTGAGACAGTCACCTAAATTCAGGACTGCCCAACCAGATTCATGACAGCAGACTGTCCTTCTCTCTGCTACATGTTCTTGTCACTTTCACCACCTGTAGTTGCCGCTTGTCTGGATCCTGGAATGTTGGGGGCCCTACTTGGAGAAACAATGGGTATGTGAAACTTAGAAAACTCCAACAACACCTGGCATTAAATCAATATCACCATTTAATAATTAGGCCTGCCTCCAGCCCCAGAATTAAAATAATATTATTCACATTTGAAAAATATATCTATTTCCCTCCATCAAGCCCCAACATTAAATTAATAGTATTACTATTTAATAAATAAACCTATTTTCCTCCCTCCAAATGACCCCAATAAATAAATTAAATAGCATTTACATTTAATAAATGTAACCATTTCCCACAACCATTAAATAATTCATATTCACATTTAATATATAGCCCTCCTCCCCAAACTCAGCCCCATATTCATTTACTAGCCCCAAACCACCCAGCATTAAATGAAAGGTCCAATCACCCCATCCTAAATTGATCGGCTCCACTATTAAATTAAATTCCTCCACCATCACCCCACAAAAAAAATAGCACTCATTAAATAATTAGCCCCCACCTACACTCCACCATTAAATAGCCTACCTCCCACATTATATTAAGACCCCCCCTGTGAATGGATCATTTATAAATAACTTATGGTATAAATTTAGTTAAAGGATATAGGCACTTGTTTATATAATTGCCTATGCACTGATTTTTGATATTGTGTATATTTCAAAAATATATTTCTGAGACCAGGGGAGAGAATTCGTTTTTTTCTATTTTAACCTTGCTAGAGGAAATGCATTATTTCTGATGTATATATCTGATACAATAAGCCTTTGTTTAGAAAGTCTTTTGTATATCTTGGTGTAAGGAAATGCCTTGTTTGGGGTTTGCAACTTTTCTTGGGGAATTCTTTTCTTTGTAGAAAATGTGTATTTTGCAACTATTGGAAGAAACCACCCATGCTAATCTCATGTTGATTAGACCTTTTGATGTGAATGTCCAATACCCCTTAAGGGGAAGGAAGGGGTAATTAGACTTGCTGTCAGATGTCCACTGTGTCCAGGTACAGGAAGTCACAGCAAGGTTTTAGGATATCACAGATAAGCGTAAATAGTGTTAGCTTTGCATTGCATGTAAATCCATGTTTGGCTAAACAAATTGCATCCTGATTCTAAAAATAGCCTGTGAGGCTGTGTCTAAAACTATATAAAAATAGAGCCCTTGTAAACTTAAATGTATCATTCTTATTTCCATCTGACTGACCACTGCTCCCTTTAATCAGTGGAACTGTCCTTGTCGGGACACTTGAGCGAAATAAACATCTCTCCGCTTCAAGACCCTGTTTGACAACATCAATATTACTGTAATCCTGTGACCTACAGATTAGACCCTAAATCTAATCCGTCCTCCAGCTGTTTCTGAGGTTTGGACCCAGCTCTCCAGTACCACCGCTCTGCTGCTACTCGGCAGCTCTGGCCAGTATGATAGGCCAGGGGGATCCATCTACAGCACCCTGATCCATAGTAAGCAGTCAGGGGTACCAGCCCAAGTCTACCAGCACGGGAGTACACTAGTAGCGCCAGTTAGCCAGAAGGAACGTGGTTTTGTGCGCCATAAAGGAGTCCAGTGGTGGCAGCAGGCTCCTCCTACTGCGGCAGGAGGGGCATTTCCGGAGAAACAATAGGGGACTGTGGCAAAGTAAGCCCAGCCGGTTCCACCCCCCCCTTCCCTCCCACATCATTCATGCCGGAGTGCATGTCATCCACTGATATTAAGCCACTATAGATTCCCCAAATCATATTATGCCATACAGCAGTGTCTACAAATCGTATATTATACCTCACAGTAGTGCCCCCAGTTCACATTATACCACACAGTAGTGCCCTCAGTTCACATTATACCACACAGTAGTGCCCCCAGTTCATATTATACCACACAGTAGTGCCCTCAGTTCACATTATACCACACAGTAGTGCCCCCAGTTCACATTATACCACACAGTAGTGTCTACAAATCGTATATTATACCACACAGTAGTGCCCCCAGTTCACATTATACCACACAGTAGTGTCTACAAATCGTATATTATACCTCACAGTAGTGCCCCCAGTTCACATTATACCACACAGTAGTGCCCCCAGTTCATATTATACCACACAGTAGTGTCTACAAATCGTATATTATACCTCACAGTAGTGCCCCCAGTTCACATTATACCACACAGCAGTGCCCTCAGTTCACATTATACCACACAGTAGTGCCCCCAGTTCACATTATACCACACAGTAGTGTCTACAAATCGTATATTATACCTCACAGTAGTGCCCCCAGTTCATATTATACCACACAGTAGTGCACCCCAGTTCATATTATACCACACAGTAGTGCCCCCAGTTCACATTATACCACACAGTAGTGCCCCCAGTTCATATTATACCACAAAGTAGTGCCCCCAGTTCATATTATACCACACAGTAGTGCCCCCAGTTCACATTATACCACACAGTAGTATCTACAAATCGTATGTTATACCACACAGTAGTGCCCCCAGTTCACATTATACCACACAGTAGTGCCCCCCAGTTCATATTATACCACACAGTAGTGTCTACAAATCGTATATTATACCACACAGTAGTGCCCCCAGTTCACATTATAAAACACAGTAGTGTCTACAAATTGTATATTATACCACACAGTAGTGCCCTCAGATCACATTATACCACACAGTAGTGCCCCCAGTTCATATTATACCACACAGTAGTGTCTACAAATCGTATATTATACCACACAGTAGTGCCCTCAGTTCACATTATAAAACACAGTAGTGCTCCCAGTTCATATTATACCACACAGTAGTGCCCCCAGTTCATATTATACCACACAGTAGTGTCCTCAATTCATATTATACCACACAGTAGTGTCCCCAGTTCATATAATACCACACAGTAATCCCCCCCCCCCCCCCCAAATCATATTATGCCATGCAGTTGTGCCCCCAGGTTAAGAAAGGGAAGTAAATCAAAAATACATTGCACACGAGACAATATCATAACGTACCTGATTCTGTGATCTGTTCTCTTACAGGGCGCGCCGGGAACCACAGCTGTCAGCTCATCATGTAGGTAGTCTTACGCACCCACGCGGAGCCCGTGACTGAGGATGGATGCAAGACACAGGAAAGGGGGGGGGGGGGGGGGGGTAACGGTCCTGTGGTACTTCACCTTCACCCTCAGGGGATTTGGTCTGCTCGAGAAGCATCTCTTCCGATAAACATTTTGGAATTGAAGGCCATGTTGCTGGCTCATCAAAGAGCTAGGCCAATCCTTCAAGGGTCTCCAGTCCAACAATGCCATGGCTGTGGCATATGTCAACAGGCAGAGTGGGACCAGGAGTGCTGGGGCCATGCAAGCGGCTGCTCAGATATTAACTTGGGTGGAACTCTTCGTCCGGCGCTATCGTCATTTTTCATTCCAAGAGTGGAAAATTGAAAGGCCGACTACCTCATAAAACCTACAGGTGACCAGGATCTGCGCAAGATTCCGGGATCCCCTGGCGGTTGTGGTGGACTTCATAACCATGCGGTAGGACAGTGTTGGCTAACCTGTGACACTCCATGTGTTGGGAAACTAGAAGTCCCAGCATGCTTTGCTAATATATAGCAGCTTATTGCTGGAAGGGTATGCTGGGACTTGTAGTTTCACAACACCTGGAGTGTCACAGGTTAGCTAACACTGCGGTAGGAGTTTCGGTTGGGATACTGTTCTCTCCCATTCCAATGCTTTTCCGAGATCTCTGGCAGGTCAAGAAGGTAGGGCTTCCAGTGATACTAGTGGCTCCTGTTTTGCCCACGTCGCGTCTGGTAAGCAGACATCCTACACATAGCAGTAGGTCCAGGGTGTTGTCTGCCTCTTTGTGATGATCTCCTCCTGCAAGGTCCAGTTCAACACCAGGACCTGCCTCTACTGACTTTAACAGTATGGCTATTGAGGTCAGTTTGTGACGGTCCAGGGTCTCTCCTCCAGAGAAGTTGCGGGCCAGGAAACTTGCCTTTGCCCACATATACCATTGGGTATGGTGTACCTACATCAGGTGGTGCAAGCGTAGGCGTTTGTGTCAAAAATGACACACACACCCAAAAGCTTCTCCTGCAGGCCTTTTTTAAAGCGCCAAAATTTCCCATGTTGGAAATCCCTCCCTACTAGATTATACATAAGGGCTCCCCTGATTGGTAGAGTTTAATAAGGGGCTGGACAAGGGACTAGTCATGTTTCTGGGCCAACAGAGTTCCCCCCTGCTGTATTCATGCCACACTGTCTGGCATCATAATGGGCAGCACGGTGGCTAAGTGGTTAGCACTTCTGCCTCACAGCCCTAGGGTCATGAGTTCAATTCCCGACCATGGCGTTATCTGTGTGGAGTTTATTTGTTCTCCCCGTGTTTGCGTTGGCGGTGGTTTCCTCCGGGTGCTCCGGTTTCCTCCCACACTCCAAAAACAAATAGGTAGGTTAATTGGCTTGTATTAAATTTGCACTTAGTCTCTCTCAGTCTGTTTCTGTATGTTAGGGGATTTAGATTGTAAGCTCCAATGGGGCAGGGACTGATATGAGTTCTCTGTACAGTGCTGGGGAATTAGTGGCGCTATATATATAAATAAATAGATGATGATGATGATGATGATGAATGGGTTTTGATGTCATAATTCCCTTGGTGATGGTGGGTGATAGCCAGTCCCTCCCTATTTTAACCCCTTCCAGTCATTGGTGATGTCAGAGGGGCTCCAGCTGCTCCCAGCTTCCTGTCCTTAGTGTCCCCCTGTAGAGGTCAGTAATAAGCATGTTCCTCCTCTCTCCGCCTGTAGAGGTCAGTAATGAGCCTGTCCCTCCTCTCTCCCCCCTGTAGAGGTCAGTAATGAGCCTGTCCTCCTCTCTCCCCCTGTAGAGGGCAGTAATGAGCCTGTCTCTCCTCTCTCCCCCTGTAGAGGTCAGTAATGAGCCTGTCCCTCCTCTCTCCCCCTGTAGAGGTCAGTAATGAGCCTGTCCCTCCTCTCTCCCCCTGTAGAGGTCAGTAATGAGCCTGTCCCTCCTCTCTCCCCCTGTAGAGGGCAGTAATGAGCCTGTCCCTCCTCTCTCCCCCCTGTAGAGGTCAGTAATGAGCCTGTCCCTCCTCTCTCCGCCTGTAGAGGGCAGTAATGAGATTGTTGTTGACCCATATGACAGCAGCCACACCCACCTGTCACGAGTGTTGGCCGGTGACGCCGGTAGCAGCGGATGACGTATGGGACACTAGTATGGTAATAATTATTATAACTATCTGTCTGCAGTGCGGCGGCCGCCATATTTGGTGAGTCATAAGTCAGTGACAGTTGATAACAGACAGCGCAAGTGGGCGTGTCTTGTGTGACGTTGAGGGCGTGGTCAGAGTGCGGAAGCGGTGGGCGGTGCTAGTGCTGTTTATCTTCCTCCGTCACACGGATCAGGCCCCCGACACCCCGACAACCCCCCCGAGACCCCCCAGCTCCAGCAGAGATGAAGTTTGTGTATAAGGAGGAGCACGCGTTCGAGAAGCGGCGCTCAGAGGGCGAGAAGATCCGGAAGAAATACCCGGACCCGAGTGCCTGTGAGATCCGAACCCAGACTGCGGGGCCTGGGGGGGGAGAGGTGGGAGGATTGGGTCAGGTGGGAGGATTGGGTCTGGGGTCAGGGAGGAGGTGGGAGGATTGGGTCAGGTGGGAGGATTGGGTCTGGGGTCAGAGGGGAGGATTGGGTCTGGGGTCAGAGGGGAGGATTGGGTCTGGGGTAAGGGAGGAGGATTGGGTCAGAGGGGAGGATTGGGTCTGGGGTCAGGGAGGAGGATTGGGTCTGGGGTCAGGAAGGTGGTGGGAGGATTGGGTCTGGGGTCAGGGAGGAGGATTGGGTCTGGGGTCAGGAAGGTGGTGGGAGGATTGGGTCTGGGGTCAGGGAGGAGGTAGGAGGATTGGGTCTGGGGTCAGGAAGGTGGTGGGAGGATTGGGTCTGTGGTCAGGGAGGAGGTGGGAGGATTGGGTCAGAGGGGAGGTGGGAGGATTGGGTCAGAGGGGAGGTGGGAGGATTGGGTCAGAGGGGAGGTGGGAGGATTGGGTCTGGGGTCAGAGGGGAGGATTGGGTCTGGGGTCAGGGAGGAGGTGGGAGGATTGGGTCTGGGGTCAGGGAGGAGGTGGGAGGATTGGGTCAGAGGGGAGGTGGGAGGATTGGGTCAGAGGGGAGGTGGGAGGATTGGGTCAGAGGGGAGGTGGGAGGATTGGGTCTGGGGTCAGAGGGGAGGATTGGGTCTGGGGTCAGGGAGGAGGTGGGGAGGATTGGGTCTGGGGTCAGGGAGGAGGATTGGGTCTGGGGTCAGGAAGGTGGTGGGAGGATTGGGTCTGGGGTCAGGAAGGTGGTGGGAGGATTGGGTCTGTGGTCAGGGAGGAGGTGGGAGGATTGGGTCAGAGGGGAGGTGGGAGGATTGGGTCAGAGGGGAGGTGGGAGGATTGGGTCAGAGGGGAGGTGGGAGGATTGGGTCTGGGGTCAGAGAGGAGGTGGGAGGATTGGGTCAGAGGGGAGGAGGTTATGGTCTGGGGTAAGGGAGGAGGTGGGAGGATTGGGTCAGGGAGGAGGTGGGAGGATTGGGTCTGGGGTCAGGTAGGAGGATTGGGTCTGGGGTCAGGAAGGTGGTGGGAGGATTGGGTCTGGGGTCAGGAAGGTGGTGGGAGGATTGGGTCTGTGGTCAGGGAGGAGGTGGGAGGATTGGGTCAGAGGGGAGGTGGGAGGATTGGGTCTGGGGTCAAAGGGGGGGATTGGGTCTGGGGTCAGAGAGGAGGTGGGAGGATTGAGTCTGGCGTGGGCGAGGATTGGGTCTGGGGTCAGAGGCGAGGTGGGAGGATTGGGTCAGAGGCGAGGTGGGAGGATTGGGTCAGAAGCGAGGTGGGAGGATTGCATCAGGGAGGAGGTGGAAGGATTGGGTTTGGGAGGTGAGGGGAGGAGGTGGGAGGATTGGGTCTGGGGTCAGAGGGGAGGTGGGAGGATTGGGTCAGAGGGGAGGTGGGAGGATTGGGTCAGAGGGGAGGTGGGAGGATTGGGTCTGGGGTCAGAGAGGAGGTGGGAGGATTGGGTCAGAGGGGAGGTGGGAGGATTGGGTCAGAGGGGAGGTGGGAGGATTGGGTCTGGGGTCAGAGAGGAGGTGGGAGGATTTGGTCAGAGAGGAGGTGGGAGGATTGGGTCAGAGGGGAGGAGGTTATGGTCTGGGGTCAGAGAGGAGGTGGGAGATTTTGGTCTGGGGTCAGGAAGGTGGTGGACATTATTTGGCTGGGGACTGGGTCACAGCTACCTTTAATGCCCTTAGATGATCTTTTGTTTTTGTTCCAGGTGATCGTTGAGAAGGCTCCGAAGGCAAGAATCGGTGATCTGGACAAAAAGAAATACCTGGTGCCGTCAGATCTCACAGGTGAGCCGCTGCTCCTACCTGTATTACCACCTTCCCGCATTCTCCTTCTCTAACACAGCTTCCTGCTGGTGTCCCACTTCCCATAACTTCCCCATATCTTCTTCTCCCAAACTATTCCCTCTAATCTCCACTCCTGGGAGCTTTTCCTGCTGTTTTCTCCTTGTCAGAAACATGCTATAGAAAAGTGTTTAATAGTAATTTAATGTTATTTTCCTGTCACACCAGCTGTGCAACAGCAGCTGAAAACTTTCTTTAATGCAACGTAGAACGTTTCTGAAATATGTGACCAGTAGGGGGCAGTACTTTACACCAGAACTTTATTTACTTTGTCTTATTGTCCTGTCTGGTCAGTCGGCCAGTTTTACTTTCTCATCAGGAAGAGAATTCATTTGCGTGCAGAGGACGCCCTCTTTTTCTTTGTCAACAATGTGATTCCCCCAACCAGCGCCACGATGGGACAACTCTACCAGGTACATTACTTGGGGACTAATAATAGGAGGTGTAGTGTGTGTGTGTGATCAGTACAGGAATAGTAGAGAGATACAGGACAGGATGGAGGTGTAGTGACAGAGCTGTGTGTGTGAGGTCAGTACAGGAATAGTAGAGAGATACAGGACAGGATGGAGGTGTAGTGACAGAGCTGTGTGTGTGAGGTCAGTACAGGAATAGTAGAGAGATACAGGACAGGATGGAGGTGTAGTGACAGAGCTGTGTGTGTGAGGTCAGTATAGGAATAGTAGAGAGATACAGGACAGGATGGAGGTGTAGTGACAGAGGTGTGTGTGTGAGGTCAGTACAGGAATAGTAGAGAGATACAGGACAGGATGGAGGTGTAGTGACAGAGGTGTGTGTGTGGGGTCAGTACAGGAATAGTAGAGAGATACAGGACAGGATGGAGGTGTAGTGATAGAGCTGTGTGTGTGTGAGGTCAGTACAGGAATAGTAGAGAGATACAGGACAGGATGGAGGTGTAGTGACAGAGCTGTGTGTGTGGTCAGTACAGGAATAGTAGAGAGATACAGGACAGGATGGAGGTGTAGTGACAGAGCTGTGTGTGTGTGTGATCAGTACAGGAATAGTAGAGAGATACAGGACAGGATGGAGGTGTAGTGACAGAGCTGTGTGTGTGAGGTCAGTACAGGAATAGTAGAGAGATACAGGACAGGATGGAGGTGTAGTGACAGAGCTGTGTGTGTGAGGTCAGTACAGGAATAGTAGAGAGATACAGGATGGAGGTGTAGTGACAGAGATGTGTGTGTATGTGAAGTCAGTACAGGAGTAGTAGAGAGATACAGGACAGGGTGGAGGTGTAGTGACAGAGCTGTGTGTGTGTGATCAGTACAGGAATAGTAGAGAGATACAGGACAGGATGGAGGTGTAGTGACAGAGCTGTGTGTGTGTGTGAGGTCAGTACAGGAATAGTAGAGAGATACAGGACAGGATGGAGGTGTAGTGACAGAGCTGTGTGTGTGGTCAGTACAGGAATAGTAGAGAGATACAGGACAGGATGGAGGTGTAGTGACAGAGCTGTGTGTGTGAGGTCAGTACAGGAATAGTAGAGAGATACAGGACAGGATGGAGGTGTAGTGACGGAGATGTGTGTGTGCGGTCAGTACAGGAATAGTAGAGAGATACAGGATGGAGGTGTAGTGACAGACCTGTGTGTGTATGTGAAGTCAGTACAGGAATAGTAGAGAGATACAGGACAGGATGGAGGTGTAGTGACAGAGCTGTGTGTGTGGGGTCAGTACAGGAATAGTAGAGAGATACAGGACAGGATGGAGGTGTAGTGACGGAGCTGTGTGTGTGGGGTCAGTACAGGAATAGTAGAGAGATACAGGACAGGATGGAGGTGTAGTGACAGAGCTGTGTGTGTGGTCAGTACAGGAATAGTAGAGTGATACAGGACAGGATGGAGGTGTAGTGACAGAGCTGTGTGTGTGAGGTCAGTACAGGAATAGTAGAGAGATACAGGACAGGATGGAGATGTAGTGACAGAGCTGTGTGTGTGAGGTCCGTACAGGAATAGTAGAGAGATACAGGACAGGATGGAGGTGTAGTGACAGAGATGTGTGTGAGGTCAGTACAGAATGGAGGTGTAGTGACAGATCTGTGTGTGTGTGAGTTCAGTACAGGAATAGTAGAGAGATACAGGACAGGATGGAGGTGTAGTGAAAGAGCTGTGTGTGTGAGGTTAGTACAGGAATAGTAGAGAGATGCAGTACAGGATGGAGGCGTAGTGTCAGAGCTGTGTGTGTGTGAGGTCAGTACAGGAATAGTAGAGAGATACAGGAAAGGATGGAGGTGTAGTGAAAGATCTGTGTGTGTGTGAGGTTAGTACAGGAATAGTAGAGAGATGCAGTACAGGATGGAGGCGTAGTGTCAGAGCTGTGTGTGTGTGAGGTCAGTACAGGAATAGTAGAGAGATACAGGACAGGATGGAGGTGTAGTGACAGAGATGTGTGTGTGGGGTCAGTACAGGAATAGTAGAGAGATACAGGACAGGATGGAGGTGTAGTGACAGAGCTGTGTGTGTGAGGTCAGTACAGGAATAGTAGAGAGATACAGGACGGGATGGAGGTGTAGTGACAGAGCTGTGTGTGTGTGAGGTCAGTACAGGAATAGTAGAGAGATACAGGACAGGATGGAGGTGTAGTGACAGAGCTGTGTGTGTGTGTGAGGTCAGTACAGGAATAGTAGAGAGATACAGGACAGGATGGAGGTGTAGTGACAGAGCTGTGTGTGTGTGTGAGGTCAGTACAGGAATAGTAGAGAGATACAGGACAGGATGGAGGTGTAGTGACAGAGCTGTGTGTGTGTGTGAGGTCAGTACAGGAATAGTAGAGAGATACAGGACAGGATGGAGGTGTAGTGACAGAGATGTGTGTGTGGGGTCAGTACAGGAATAGTAGAGAGATACAGGACAGGATGGAGGTGTAGTGACAGAGCTGTGTGTGTGTGTGTGTGAGGTCAGTACAGGAATAGTAGAGAGATACAGGACAGGATGGAGGTGTAGTGACAGAGATGTGTGTGTGGGGTCAGTACAGGAATAGTAGAGAGATACAGGACGGGATGGAGGTGTAGTGACAGAGCTGTGTGTGTGTGAGGTCAGTACAGGAATAGTAGAGAGATACAGGACAGGATGGAGGTGTAGTGACAGAGATGTGTGTGTGGGGTCAGTACAGGAATAGTAGAGAGATACAGGACAGGATGGAGGTGTAGTGACAGAGCTGTGTGTGTGAGGTCAGTACAGGAATAGTAGAGAGATACAGGATGGAGGTGTAGTGACAGAGATGTGTGTGTATGTGAAGTCAGTACAGGAATAGTAGAGAGATACAGGACAGGACGGAGGTGTAGTGACGGAGCTGTGTGTGTGGGGTCAGTACAGGAATAGTAGAGAGATACAGGACAGGATGGAGGTGTAGTGACAGAGCTGTGTGTGTGAGGTCAGTACAGGAATAGTAGGGAGATACAGGACAGGATGGAGGTGTAGTGACGGAGCTGTGTGTGTGAGGTCAGTACAGGAATAGTAGAGGAGATACAGGACAGGATGGAGGTGTAGTGACAGAGCTGTGTGTGTGGAGTCAGTACAGGAATAGTAGAGAGATACAGGACAGGATGGAGGTGTAGTGACAGAGCTGTGTGTGTGAGGTCAGTACAGGAATAGTAGAGAGATACAGGACAGGATGGAGGTGTAGTGACAGAGCTGTGTGTGTGAGGTCAGTACAGGAATAGTAGAGAGATACAGGATGGAGGTGTAGTGACAGAGATGTGTGTGTATGTGAAGTCAGTACAGGAGTAGTAGAGAGATACAGGACAGGGTGGAGGTGTAGTGACAGAGCTGTGTGTGTGTGATCAGTACAGGAATAGTAGAGAGATACAGGACAGGATGGAGGTGTAGTGACAGAGCTGTGTGTGTGTGTGAGGTCAGTACAGGAATAGTAGAGAGATACAGGACAGGATGGAGGTGTAGTGACAGAGCTGTGTGTGTGGTCAGTACAGGAATAGTAGAGAGATACAGGACAGGATGGAGGTGTAGTGACAGAGCTGTGTGTGTGAGGTCAGTACAGGAATAGTAGAGAGATACAGGACAGGATGGAGGTGTAGTGACGGAGATGTGTGTGTGCGGTCAGTACAGGAATAGTAGAGAGATACAGGATGGAGGTGTAGTGACAGACCTGTGTGTGTATGTGAAGTCAGTACAGGAATAGTAGAGAGATACAGGACAGGATGGAGGTGTAGTGACAGAGCTGTGTGTGTGGGGTCAGTACAGGAATAGTAGAGAGATACAGGACAGGATGGAGGTGTAGTGACGGAGCTGTGTGTGTGGGGTCAGTACAGGAATAGTAGAGAGATACAGGACAGGATGGAGGTGTAGTGACAGAGCTGTGTGTGTGGTCAGTACAGGAATAGTAGAGTGATACAGGACAGGATGGAGGTGTAGTGACAGAGCTGTGTGTGTGAGGTCAGTACAGGAATAGTAGAGAGATACAGGACAGGATGGAGATGTAGTGACAGAGCTGTGTGTGTGAGGTCCGTACAGGAATAGTAGAGAGATACAGGACAGGATGGAGGTGTAGTGACAGAGATGTGTGTGAGGTCAGTACAGAATGGAGGTGTAGTGACAGATCTGTGTGTGTGTGAGTTCAGTACAGGAATAGTAGAGAGATACAGGACAGGATGGAGGTGTAGTGAAAGAGCTGTGTGTGTGAGGTTAGTACAGGAATAGTAGAGAGATGCAGTACAGGATGGAGGCGTAGTGTCAGAGCTGTGTGTGTGTGAGGTCAGTACAGGAATAGTAGAGAGATACAGGAAAGGATGGAGGTGTAGTGAAAGATCTGTGTGTGTGAGGTTAGTACAGGAATAGTAGAGAGATGCAGTACAGGATGGAGGCGTAGTGTCAGAGCTGTGTGTGTGTGAGGTCAGTACAGGAATAGTAGAGAGATACAGGACAGGATGGAGGTGTAGTGACAGAGATGTGTGTGTGTGTGAGGTCAGTACAGGAATAGTAGAGAGATACAGGACAGGATGGAGGTGTAGTGACAGAGATGTGTGTGTGGGGTCAGTACAGGAATAGTAGAGAGATACAGGACAGGATGGAGGTGTAGTGACAGAGCTGTGTGTGTGAGGTCAGTACAGGAATAGTAGAGAGATACAGGACGGGATGGAGGTGTAGTGACAGAGCTGTGTGTGTGTGAGGTCAGTACAGGAATAGTAGAGAGATACAGGACAGGATGGAGGTGTAGTGACAGAGCTGTGTGTGTGTGTGAGGTCAGTACAGGAATAGTAGAGAGATACAGGACAGGATGGAGGTGTAGTGACAGAGCTGTGTGTGTGTGTGAGGTCAGTACAGGAATAGTAGAGAGATACAGGACAGGATGGAGGTGTAGTGACAGAGCTGTGTGTGTGTGTGAGGTCAGTACAGGAATAGTAGAGAGATACAGGACAGGATGGAGGTGTAGTGACAGAGATGTGTGTGTGGGGTCAGTACAGGAATAGTAGAGAGATACAGGACAGGATGGAGGTGTAGTGACAGAGCTGTGTGTGTGTGTGTGTGAGGTCAGTACAGGAATAGTAGAGAGATACAGGACAGGATGGAGGTGTAGTGACAGATGTGTGTGTGGGGTCAGTACAGGAATAGTAGAGAGATACAGGACGGGATGGAGGTGTAGTGACAGAGCTGTGTGTGTGTGAGGTCAGTACAGGAATAGTAGAGAGATACAGGACAGGATGGAGGTGTAGTGACAGAGATGTGTGTGTGGGGTCAGTACAGGAATAGTAGAGAGATACAGGACAGGATGGAGGTGTAGTGACAGAGCTGTGTGTGTGAGGTCAGTACAGGAATAGTAGAGAGATACAGGATGGAGGTGTAGTGACAGAGATGTGTGTGTATGTGAAGTCAGTACAGGAATAGTAGAGAGATACAGGACAGGACGGAGGTGTAGTGACGGAGCTGTGTGTGTGGGGTCAGTACAGGAATAGTAGAGAGATACAGGACAGGATGGAGGTGTAGTGACAGAGCTGTGTGTGTGAGGTCAGTACAGGAATAGTAGGGAGATACAGGACAGGATGGAGGTGTAGTGACGGAGCTGTGTGTGTGAGGTCAGTACAGGAATAGTAGAGGAGATACAGGACAGGATGGAGGTGTAGTGACAGAGCTGTGTGTGTGGAGTCAGTACAGGAATAGTAGAGAGATACAGGACAGAATGGAGGTGTAGTGACAGATCTGTGTGTGTGTGAGGTCAGTACAGGAATAGTAGAGAGATACAGGACAGGATGGAGGTGTAGTGACAGAGCTGTGTGTGTGAGGTCAGTAGAGGAATAGTAGAGAGATACAGGACAGGATGGAGGTGTAGTGACAGAGCTGTGTGTGAGGTCAGTACAGGAAAAGTAGAGAGATACAGGACAGGGTGGAGGTGTAGTGACAGAGATGTGTGTGTGTGTTGGGGTCAGTACAGGAATAGTAGAGAGATACAGGACAGGATGGAGGTGTAGTGACAGACCTGTGTGTGTGTGTGTGTGTGAGGTCAGTACAGGAATAGTAGAGAGATACAGGACAGGATGGAGGTGTAGTGACAGAGCTGTGTGTGAGAGGTCAGTACAGGAATAGTAGAGGGATACAGGATGGAGGTGTAGTGACAGACCTGTGTGTGTATGTGAAGTCAGTACAGGAATAGTAGAGAGATACAGGACAGGATGGAGGTGTAGTGACAGAGCTGTGTGTGTGGGGTCAGTACAGGAATAGTAGAGAGATACAGTACAGGATGGAGGTGTAGTGACAGAGCTGTGTGCGTGCGTGTGAGTTCAGTACAGGAATAGTAGAGAGATACAGGACAGGATGGAGGTGTAGTGACAGAGCTGTGTGTGTGGGGTCAGTACAGGAATAGTAGAGAGATACAGGACAGGATGGAGGTGTAGTGACAGAGCTGTGTGTGTGAGGTCAGTACAGGAATAGTAGAGAGATACAGGACAGGATGGAGGTGTAGTGACAGAGCTGTGTGTGTGGAGTCAGTACAGGAATAGTAGAGAGATACAGGACAGGATGGAGGTGTAGTGACAGAGCTGTGTGTGTGTGTGTGAGGTCAGTACAGGAATAGTAGAGAGATACAGGACAGGATGGAGGTGTAGTGACAGAGCTGTGTATGTGAGGTCAGTACAGGAATGGTGGACAGATAGAGATTCAGCGGTGTAGTGTATTGTGCGGAGGGGAGATAGGACAGTGGAGTAATGTTGGAAGAGGGGTGGGGTTGGACAGGGTAGCGGTGTAGTGTGGGGGGGGGAGACATCGGAGTTATGTGGGTGGTAGGGGACAGGATAGCGATGTAACGTGGGGAGGGGGTTGACAGGATAGCGATGTAACGTGGGGAGGGGGTTGACAGGATAGCGATGTAACGTGGGGAGGGGGTTGACAGGATAGCGATGTAACGTGGGGAGGGGGTTGACAGGATAGCGATGTAACGTGGGGAGGGGGTTGACAGGATAGCGATGTAACGTGGGGAGGGGGTTGACAGGATAGCGATGTAACGTGGGGAGGAGGTTTACAGGATAGCGATGTAACGTGGGGAGGGGGTTGACAGGATAGCGATGTAACGTGGGGGGGGTTGACAGGATAGCGATGTAACTTGGGGGGGGGGGGTTGACAGGATAGCGATGTAACGTGGGGAGGGGGTTGACAGGATAGCGATGTAACGGGGGGAGGGGGTTGACAGGATAGCGATGTAACGGGGGGAGGGGGTTGACAGGATAGCGATGTAACGGGGGGAGGGGGTTGACAGGATAGCGATGTAACGTGGGGAGGGGGTTGACAGGATAGCGATGTAACGTGGGGAGGGGGTTGACAGGATAGCGATGTAACGTGGGGAGGGGGTTGACAGGATAGCGATGTAACGTGGGGAGGGGGGTTGACAGGATAGTGATGTAACGTGGGGAGGGGGGTTGACGGGATAGCGATGTAACGTGGGGAGGGGGGTTGACGGGATAGAGATGTAACATGGGGGGGGGCAGCATATCAATGTAATGTGGGGGGTGGACAGGATATCTATGTAACGTGGGGAGAGGGGCCAGGATATCTCTGTAGTAACTGTATTCTCTGTCTACAGGAACACCATGAGGAGGACTGTTTCCTGTATATTGCCTACAGTGATGAGAGTGTATATGGGATGTAACCCCCCCTCCCCTCCCTACCATTGCCCCCGCGTGACTTTCCTGCCACCATTTCCTTGTAACATCCTGTAATCTTTGTTTGGTTGCCCCCCTCTGGGCGTGGGCTGTATAGCAGAGGGGGGAGTCGGCTCCTTTATATATTGGCCAATGGTTGAAGAGCTTATCACAACCCTTTCCCTGCCCCATCTGGGGCCATTCGTAATAAAATGGATTGACAATGCTGTGTTGTGTTGGTGTTCTGTGTGGGGTGCAGAGCTTCGCTTAGGGTGACAAACAAACGGGCCCTGAATGGAGGCCCTGATGGGTACAGCAGACGGAAATTGTGATTAATAGGTGATGGTGCCAGGGGAATGGCCACTGTGTTCTGGGCAGCAGTCAGCCCACATTCCACGGATGCAGCCGTCCTCCAGCTAAAAATAACTAATACCCCTTGCCCGTGTTCGGGAGTCCTCATATTGGTAAAATATGCACATTTCTTACACTTCGAATGGCAGCTTAACATTACGGCTAGGGGTATGGTGCTATATGTCCCTCATTGTATCTGTCACTGTTTCCCCCTCATATTATCTCTGCTACTATGTATCCTCATATTATATCTTAGTCACTATATCCCCCTTATAGTAGATCTGTCACTGTATCCCCCTCATATTCTATCTCTGCTACTATGTATCCTCCTCATACTATATCTCTGTCACTATATTCCCCTCATATCTGGCACATATTCTTCATATCTGTCATCTCTCATAATAAATATATATATATAAATTATATTAGCAGGGATATAATGATGGGGATATAGTGGCAGATATATAATGAGGGTATAGAGTAACAGGTATATAAGGAGGGGGTTAAAGTGGCAGATATGCAGTAACCTCATATTATATGTCTGCCACTATGTTTCCCTCCTGTCATTATTTCCTCTCGTAGCTCTGTCAGTATATCTCTGACACAGTATACCTCTCATAGTGTATTCCCCTCATATTCTATATCCCTCTCATATTATATCTGTCACTATATTCTATATATATATATATATATATTTATTAGTGATAAAGGGAGACATTTATCTGACAATATGCAAAGAACACATACAAGCAGAGTAAGACATTGGCGCAGTTATGCCCCTAGATTCAGGTTAAACCAAGTAAAGACTTATGTGTAGTTTAAAGTTGGTTAACTTACATGATTTAAAAGCTGCTTCCTCTCAGCAAACAGACAGGGTGTGTCTGTTAGTTGAAACAGAGCCAGTGATGGGCATTTTCTCTTAAAGAGAAGGTGGGTGTGTCACCTGTCCATCAAGCTAAGGCTGGGGGAGGAGTATCTGGTATAAAAGCTTGTTTGTGCCATTTGTTCAGTGAGACTAACGCTGGCATAGCTGGCTAGTCTTGAGAGAGAGCTGGTCTATGTATAGCAAGCATTTAGGGTCTCCATAATTGCTGTGAAACTATATGGTGTCAAAACCTTTATCATCCTGACAATAAAGCCACATAAAAAGGAAGAAGTTGTTCGCGTGTGCTTCTGCAGTAGCGGGTTCTTGCCACTATATACACACACACACACACACTCTCTCTCTCACCTCTAGGCTCCTTCACTGGTGCCTAGAATCGCTTCCTTCTGGGTAACTCGCTGCTAGTGTACCCCCTCATTTGTCACCTAAGCTAGTACCCCTGACCTCTTCCTTCAGATCAGTGTTGCTGTGGTTTCCCCTGGCCTATCACACTGGCCAGAGCTGCAGGGTAGCAGGCAGAGCGTTGGTACTGGAATGCTGGGTCCCAACCTCAGAACAGCCGAATAACGGATTAGATTAGTCTAATATGTAGGTCAAAGGAATTGCCGCAGGTAGGTAGGCGTCAAAGCAGGATCTTGAAGCAGTAATGCTTTATTAGCTCAAGTGTCCTAATAAGGACAGTTACACTAGTTTGTGGTACTAGTGATCACAGAAGGTACAGATGAAATAATGATACATTAGCTGGTCAAACAGTCCACTTTTTATACAGATTTACACAGATACCCTGGCAGGAGGTAATCCAGCCTCCTGCCCCTCTAACCAATCCAGGTGCTTCATGCAGCCTGCACATAACTCAGCCTGGAGGGGTTTAACACCTTTTTACATTGCAGCTAGTGACACCACTACGTCTAAGGTTGTATATTAAATGTTTACATTTAGGGCATAACCTTTCCTCTAATGTTGGTTTTAATGCAATTTAACTTGCAAAATTCACATTAATCTGTGATCACTTACATCCTGAGTCTTACACACATAGGAAGTCTACCAGCAAGTCTAAATACCCCTCCTGTGCTTTCAGGCTCAACAGACCTGTGGGTCACTTAGTAATGAAAAGGTCTAATTAATATGAGATTACCTGTCTAGACAGTTTCAAAACACATCCCCTCAACACATATGCTTACTTGGGACTTCCTATAGAAAAGTTACAAAAGCCAAACATGACATATTGTCTCAGAAGTCAATACCTCAGAAATCAGTAAATTTCTAATACACAATATCAAAAATCAGTACATTTGCAATGATATAAATTGGTGCACTACGCTAATAATTTAAATATATGTATACACTAAGTTATTTATATGTAATCCAGCCCCACCCTTGTATTATATATCTGCCACTTAGACTCTGTGACTCCACTACAGGTGGTGTCATATGGGTCTTACTGGTTGAATCCAGAGGTCTTTGTGTGATTCCTGACAGTATTTACTGACCAAATGAAATGGATTCAGCAGGCGATCGGTCTCCCAAGGAGGTACTCCAGTATCTTATGGGTCGTGTGGAGAAGCAGAATAAATTAGTGTAGTGTTTTCAGGGGCTCTGATCTCGACTCTTCAGAGTTCTCAGCAACCTCAGAATGCTTTCAACAGCCAAATGTGATGGGGATCCCAAAACATGCCACTGGTTCCTTAATCAGTGTGATTATGAAGTAACCGCGGGTTCCTTAATCAGTAGACGATCCTTCTCCAGTCTCCAGGTTCTCCTCTCAGTCACGCTTGTCATCCTCCTTGAGAACCGTGACCTGCGGTTAGGAAGCCACAAAGTCCAAACATCCTGGCGAAAAACCTCCGTCTGTTAGACTCCGTGCCTCTTGGAGGGTAGCGTCAACTCGAGCAGAACACATGGGTCCTTTTCAGACCCCTGGTTGTGACAACAAGATCTGTAGCTTTATCTTTGTGTAATGATATATCTGGATGACATTTCTAGCTGCTCATCATATTCCTGTGGTAGAGGTATCCTCTCATCTTCAGAAACACCAACATTTTTGCAAGCTTGAAAAATCACTTTTTGAATGTGAGCAAATACCCTTCATAGGATGCATTGTTTCTAGTTTAGATCTCCAAATGAACCCAAAAAATCTATGGGCGAGTCAGCGATATCTCGGTTTTGCCAATTACTATCAGTAATTTATTTAAGGATATTACACGTTAGTAGCACCAATTATTGCTTTTATTCATAAGAGTGTTAATACCAAGAATTGCCCATTGTCAGGTGCCGTCTCCGCACTGACACTAAGTGCAAGAGACGGCCGCCTGCATTTCCCCAGCAGTCCCGTTATCTAGCAACAGGACGCTTCCTTGTTTTACTTATAAGGCACGCTGGAGACGTCACATTCCACTGCTAGGCAACGGGACGCTTCTCATCTGTCGGCCGAAATCACACCCTCCAATCAGGGCATACTATACTATATATAGAAGCCTCTAGGGTGCCAAAGTATTGGTTCACATACTTGCTCCTGCACTTCTGTTCTCCTGTGTCCTGCATCTGATCATGGTTCTGACTAAGCTAAGTTCCTTTGACTCCCCTTTTGGATAACAATTTGGCACCTTTCTGTTTGTTCTGGTTCCTGACTTCTGGCTTGCTCAAGACTATTCTTCGGATCATCCCTGTGTACTTCCTTGCCTAGTTGCCTGGCTGTTTCTGACCCAGGTTGTTCGACCACGCCTGTCTACTCCGGTCGCTATGCTGGTGGCTTACTTTGAGAACCGTGACCTGCGCTTCTCTTGCAGCGAAGCCCAAACTCCTTTGCAGGGGTCCCTGGTGGACACTGGGAGTGCATTAGACTCCGTGCCTCCTTGTTCAGCAGCGCAAAAAACAACTAGTGACCACCTCGAACACCGTGACAATATACACTGGCCATAAGATGAGTGGACAGGACAAACCCTCCAATCGAGATGTTCTGCTCCATCTAACCCAGAGGGTGGACCAACAAGGGACCAATCAAGCCCAGCTTCTACAGTGTCTCCAGGGGAGCGTATCTTGCTTGGACACTTTCGCTGGATCACTAATAAATAACTTATTGTACAAATATATTTAAATTATTAGCGTGGTGCGCCAATGTATATCATTGCAACTGTACTTATCTTTCTATATTGGTGTTACGAGCCGCGGCGGTGCCCAGCCGCCGCGACTCTCCTACCTGCGTCCCGACCGTCGCTATGGCGACCGGGACATCACTTCCGCCGGGGCAACGGAGGGACGCTCCAGCGCTGCTTCCCGGCAATGAGAAGCCGGGCGCATGTGCCCATCAATATTACTAGCCTGCGGGCTAATGAATTTAGGTGCAGGGGGCTGGGTATTATCAGAGCCAGGCTCTGATTGGCTGTCCTCACTATTTAAGGCAATGAGGTCTGCTACCTCATTGCCGGTTATAGTTCTGTATCCAGTCTGTTAGCCTGTTCCCTGCTTGTTCCTGTCTATTGGACCCTGTTACTGCTTACCCATGTATGACCCTTGGCTTGAATTTGGACCCCGCTTGTGAATCTCGTGACCCTGACCTCTGGCTTGAATACTTACCTCCCTGTCTGCCTGTGACCTCTGACCTCAGCTTGTTCCTTGATACCGTTGTCTGCTGCCGGCATCTGACCTCTGCTTGGACTCCACTCCGCTGGCCTGGGTTCTCCCTAGCCGGTGCACACTTCACGACCCTCTGCCAGTCTGCAGCCCAGTCTGTCCCCACCATCAGGGGCTCCAGTGAATACCTGACTGGTAGAGTAGACTCCGGGTTGTGTCGTGCCGGCTAGCGGGGTTCCTAACAATTGGTAGATGTTTGGTATGGAAATGTATTGACTTTGGAGACAGATGTCATGTTTGGGTCTTGCAACTGTCTGGAGACAGGTAATCTCATGTTAATTAAGTCTTTTTATGTGAAGTGACCAACACGTCTGTCTAGCCTGAAAGAACAGGAGGGGGTCATTTGACTTGGTGGTAGACTCCCTAGGTTTATACGACTTAGGATGTAAGTGATCACAGATGAATGTGAATTTTGCAAGTTAAATTATGTTAAAGGCAAAGATTATATAAATGTTATATCCTGATGGCAAACATTCAAAACATTCAATAGAAAACTGCAGACGTAGTGGCATCTCTAGTAGCAATGTAAAAAGGTGTTAAACCCCTCCAGGCTAATTTATGTTAAAGCTGCATGAAGCACCTGGATTGGTTAGAGTGGCAGGAGGTCAGATTACTAGTTTGAGCTAGCTCCTGAGATTTTTGTTTCTGAACGGATCAAGGTGGGTTATATAATTTTCCTTCTCTCAGGTCAAGCTCTGGCCTGGGCTTCTCCCCTCTGGGAACGGGATGATCCAGTGCTCCAGAATTTCCTCTGTCGCTTCTGGATTACTAGCACTTCGCCAGGGCCCCTTAACCGCTTGGGGAATATGCTGTACAGTTTCGGACCTTAGCCTCAGAGCTTCGTTTGAATAATGAGGCTCTTGTGGCCACCTTATGGCAGGGTCTCAACGAGTGTATCAAGGACAACTTCGCTTCCTGTGAGCTTCCATCCACCCTTGACAAGATAATCTCTCTTTGCATCAAGGTGGACATCCGCAACAGGGAGTGTACTTGGGAACGGGAAGGGTCTTCACGCTTCTTTCCTCACCTGGCTCCTCAGTTTCAGTCTTCCATATCTTCTGAGGAACCTATGCAATTCAAGAATCGTCCCTGTCTCTATTGTGGGGAACTAGGTCGCCTCCACTCTTCATGTTCCAAGAAACCGGGAAACGCCCCATCCTAGTCAATGTTAGGGTGGTTATCCTAGGATCCAGGTACCTTACCCCCTGCTCCTTGAGAGATTCTGAATTTATTATGCCAGTAGTTCTTTTATCTCCAGATGGCCCCCAGCAGTTGTCAGCCATCATAGACTCTGGATCCGCTGGAAATTTCATATCCGCCGAGTTGGCTTCTAAGCTTCATCTCTCCATCCATCCTTTGCCACAGCCTCTGGCACTGACTGCGATAGATGGTAATCGTGTCACTAACGGATCCATCAATCGTATTGCTAGTCCTCTATGGCTGTTGGTAGGAGCTCTCCACTCCGAATGGATTAGTTTCCAAAATTCTTTCACAGTTCATCAACCTGCTGATTTTGGGCCTGGCTCTAGCCTCATTCACCTCAGTTTGATTGGCTCCATGCGCAAGTCATCTCCTGGGGCCCTACGTGCAAGCAACAACGTCTGTCTATGGTACGTCCCTCTAGGACTCTGATTTCTTGTTTTGTCTCCTCTCCCCATCCAGTTCTTCCTGAGGTTTATGCACATTTCTTGGATGTCTTTAGCAAGGGAGTTGCCGAGTCTTTGCCACCTCACCGACTGTGGACTACCCCATCAATCTCATACCTGATAGGAACATTCCTAGGGGCAGAGTGTTTCCTCTATTCTTGCCAGAAGAACAAACCATGGGCAATTATATTTCCGAAAATCTTGAACGCGGTTTCATCCATAATCCACTTGCCCCACAGGAGTGGGATTCTTTTTTGTTAAAAAGGACAGGAATCTCTCTCCTTAACTTGAATGCCATATCAATAAAGAACCGCTATCCATTTCCCCTCTTATCGAAGCTTTTCGACCACATCCATGGACCTCAGGGAGCTTAAAACCTGATTCGGATTCATCAAGGCGATGAGTGGAAGACCGCCTTTAACACCAGGGATGGGCATTACGAATACCTTAATATGCCCTTTGGGCTCTGCAATGCCCCAGCTTTTGTATCAATCGTAGTTGTCTTCCTCAATGATATTTTGATTTTTACTTTGAGACCTCTCCTCGCACCGAGAACATGTCAAGGAAGTTCTGTCTCGTCTCCAAAAAAACCACCTGTATTGCAAGTTGGAGAAGTGCTTATTCGAACACTCTCAGGTACTCTTCCTCGAGTACTTGGTTTTCAGCATGGGACTACAGATGGACCCAATGAAAATAGGGGCTATTCTCAACTGGCCTCAACCTTCCGGGGTTAAGGCTACCCAGCGATTCATAAATTTCTGTAATTATTACCAACAGTTCATTAAAGATTTTTCCTCCTTAATTGCTCCTATTACCACTCTCACCTGTAAAGGTGGACAAGTCAAGAACTGGCCTCAGGAAGCGGTATTTTCCTTCAAGGCTTTAAAATAAGCTTTTTCAGCTGCCTCCATGTTAAGGAAGCCTGATCAGTATCAGCAAATTTATCTGGAGGTGGATGCTTCTTCATTCCATGGGGCGGCGGTCCCTTCTCAGAAGAATTCCGTTGACATCTTCACTCCCTGTGGATTCCTCTCCAGGAAGTTTTCACCCTGTTGGACTAATTCCAGCATCGGAGACAAGGAACACCTGTCCGTCAAGGTGGCTTTGGAGGAATGGTGGCATTTACATATAATAAATATTCTTATTTTCCACAACCGTCACTTACATTAAATATTCACATTTAATAAATAGACCTCATGCTCCTCAAACTCAGCCCCACATTCAATTAATAGCGCCCAAACCACCCCATCTTAAATTAATAGTCTCCACTATAAAATTAAATTGCCCCACCATCACCCCACAAACAAAATAGCACCAATTAGTTAGCCACCACCTACCACACACACATTACTTTGCTACAAGCCCGCTGTGCCATCACACACACATTACTGTGCCCTTTCATCACCATGCTGTGCCTCCTTATGATCACACTGCGCCCTCATGCTGATTTTGCTCCCCCTTATCCTGGCCCCCATTTATCACACTGTGCCATGCTGCCTTTGCCCCTTCACTCTCTGCCATGCTACTTTTGCCCCTTCTCACTCTCTGCCATGCCCCAACGAAGAGGGGAGCGATCAGGCTCGGGGCCTACCAGGGGATAGCTCACCCCCTGGTGGCCCAGTCGACCCTGCTTGGGCCCATGACTCTAAAATCGTTGGCCACACTGGCATCAAGAATAACATCACTCTCTTGTCACGCAATTATTGGTGACCTTCCTTAAGTTCTGATGTCCACAAATATGTTGCGGCCTGCAGTGTATGTGCCCATCACAAGTCTCCTAGGCATTTTTCGGTTGATCTTCTTCTTCCGTTTTCTGTCCCAGAGTCTCCATGGACCAACATTAGCATGGATTTCATCACTGATCTTCCCAACAGCCGTGGTTTTAATACCATTTGGGTTGTGGTTGACCGCTTCTCCAAATGGGCACACTTCGTCCCTCTTAAGAAGTTACCGTCTGCTGCTGAGCTTGCCCTTCTGTTTATTAAAAATATTTTTAGTTTTCTCAGTTGTCCCCTGGAAATCATCTCCAATCAGGGGGTACAATTTATTTCCACGTTTTGGAGGCCTTTTTGCACACACCTTGGGATCAAGCTAAAATTCTTGTTGGGTTACCATCCCCAGACCAATGGTCAAACTGAGTGGGTCAACCAGGATTCGGAGAACTTTCTTCGCTGTTATTGTTCTGATCTCCAAGTCTCTTGGAGTCACCATCTTCCCTGGGCGGAGTTCTCATATAACAACCATCAGCATGAATCCACCAGAGTATCTCCTTTTTATACCTTCTTTGGCAGACAC
This sequence comes from Mixophyes fleayi, assembly GCF_038048845.1. NCBI lineage: Eukaryota > Metazoa > Chordata > Amphibia > Anura > Limnodynastidae > Mixophyes > Mixophyes fleayi. The sequence continues at coordinate 966,948 of NC_134405.1, read as the reverse complement.
CCTGTTGTACCAACCTTCTCTGATGAATTCAGTGTACCTGTACCCGCTTTTAAAAGCATGGTCCGAGATTTCTCCAGGATTTGGACCCAAGTTCGAACTAAACTGCAACAGTCGGCAAAAGCACTTCACGGATCGTCCCCGCAAAAATCATCTGGTTCTTCATGTAGGTAACAAGGTGTGGTTATCCTCCCCGTAACTGTAAACTCAAAGTACCATTAATGAAGCTTGCACCTTGATATATTGGTCCCTTCCTCATCTCTCATGTCATTAACTTACAGGCTCCGGATACCTCCCTCTCTCCGTGTACATAACCCTTTTCATGTATCCCTGCTGAAACCTTTGATTTTTAATTAATTCTCCCACAATCGCTGTGAGGATACCAGGTTTATCTAACCCAAATCTACTCACTTCACACTGGCTGGCCACCCACGGGTGCCTTACTAGGCCAGGGAAGCATTTCTAGTACCTTCTAAGGTTCCTATAGTCACTCAGGCAAATGCAGTTAGAAAGTAAAACAATACATTTATTGTAATGAAAATAATCACTAGAATATTATATACACACAGTAAATAAATGCCAGGCAGGTTTACCACATAATTTGTCCCTTACCCCACTAGCTTAAGGAGTTAAAGTCACCTGGCTGTCCTGATTTGATGACCCATGGATCTTCAGATGTAGTCCACTAGTAGAGAACTGCAACTCAAAACTAGCCACCCTGCAGCTTTCAGCCATCAATCCTCAGAATGCATCCCCCCTCCCCTCAAGTGGTTCCTTATATCTAGGGTCAAATTTCCACAGTCTTTTCCCCTTCCTAGGCAAACCCCATGGGTCTCTCCCTCTTAAACATTGGTGGGTGCTGGATCAGGGGTTGCAGGGAGAGTGGAGATGAGCTATCCTTCCACAGTAGCTCTCCTGCTGTGCCCCTGACAGAATGTCTGGCCCAGTCCAGTGGAGGACAATGGATACTAATTGGCCTTCCTCACCTCCCGATGTTGGATAGCAGTCAGCCCCTCAACTGTATCCTGGAACTTGATCCTTACCCATAACCCACCTGGCTTCTGTCACGCTGACCGTGAGGAAGACCCACCTTCTGGTATTGGCACCGCTACTCCTGGAGGCGCAGAGTCTAAACGTACCCCTGGTTTTCACCAGGGACCCCCCGCAAGGAGGTTAGGATTTCACGGCAGAGGCACGCAGGTCGCTGCACTCCCAGGTAGCCACCAGAGAGGTGATTCGTAGTCGTATAAGCCGGGTTGGCACCATGCAGGCAGAGGCACAAGGGAGTATGCAGAGGCGGAGTCAGGATAGCCGAGGTCAACCAGGAAGTCCACGGAGGTCCACAGGGATATGCCGAAGAGTAGTCTGGAAAGCCGGGTCAGAACCAATAGGAAGTCCACAGAGATTATTATTATTATTATCCTTTATTTGTTGGGCGCCACAAGGTTTCCGCAGCGCCGTACACAGTACAAACAGTAGTACAAAACAGGGTGACAAAGTACAGAACAATAAACACAAAGTACCAATGCTTCAGGAACTCCAGGAAGACATATGGAGTAAAGACAGAGCAGAAGAACTGGTATGGAGACAGGAGGGGAGGGGGGGCCCTGCTCATAAGAGCTTACATCCTAAGGGATAGCAGGAAAGGAGTATAGGGCTGGAGCACTAGGAAGACCAAGATACTCTGGCACCTCTTCCTTAAATAGAGGGAAGGGGAGGCTCATTGGTGGCAGCGAGGTCGGCGGTCAGAATCAGCTGACCGCCGACAGGAAGCAGAGCCGGACGTCCTGTTGACTAGCAACAAGGACGCCGTGGCTCTGAGTATGCGTCAGCGCCCGCCGGGTATAGACGTGTCCTGTAAGTGCGGGGACGGCACCTGACAGTACCCCCCCCCCTCTCCCCGAGAAGGGTGATCCTTGAAAGATAGTCTCTTAAAAAAGGCAGCCAAGAGACAGGGGGCATGGAGGTCCTCTTCATTCACCCAGAATTTACCTTTCTTTAGATCCGAACTCCTTCAAATGGAACAGATACTGAGAGTGCCCACGAAGGCGACGAACATCCAGGATGCGACTGATCTCATACTCCACACCATCAGTAGATGGAATGGGAGGAGGCTGGGAGGGAATATGAGTAAATTTATTGAGCACTAGGGGTTTCAACAGAGAAACAAACTGGGCTCCGTGATCAGATACAATCTCTTGTGGACATCCATGGAGACAAAAGATTTCTGTGATAAAAACTTGAGCAAGTTTGGGAGCGAAGGGTAACCCATACAATGGAACGAAGTGAGCCATTTTAGAAAATCTATCCACCGCCACCCAAATGGTATAGTAACCATTGCTAAGGGGAAGGTCGGAGATAAAATCCATAGAGGGGCAGACCCAAGGACGATCTGCAATGGGTAAAGGAGAAATTAACCCGGATGAAGGTTGTCTGGGGGTCTTACTTTGAGCACAGACTGTACAGGCAGCCACGAATTCACAAGTATCAGACCGGAGATTAGACCACTAATAGTGTCGAGATAGCAAGGCAATCGTCTTCTTGTAACCAGCATGGCCCGTGAATCTAGCGAAATGAGCCCAGCGAAGAGCCTTTAGACGGAGACGCGGGTCTAGGTAAGAGCAACCAGCAAGCGGAGTCCTTGGGGCGGATCAAGTAAGAGCCAGAATGCTGGAATAGCATAGGCAGAGGTTCGGAGACAGGAGACAGCTCAGAGTCATTGATGGACCGAGACAAAGCATCTGCTCAAAAGTTCTGGGCACCAGATCGGTATGTGAGCCTTAGATTAAAGCGACTAAAGAACGAAGACCAGCGAGCTTGTCGAGGGTTCAGACAGCGGGCATCTCGTAAGTATGTAAGGTTCTTGTGGTCGGTGAATACTGTGACCGGATGAACAGCTCCTTCCAGCAGGTGGCGCCACTCTTCCAAGGCAGCTTTGATGGCAAGCAACTCCTTGTCCCCAATACCGTAGTTCCGCTCAGAAGGGGAAAATTTCCTGGAAAAGAATTCACAGGGAGAAAAGGAGCTGGTAGAGGATTCCTGTGAAAGTACTGCTCCCACGTCGACAGACAAGGCATCCACCTCGAGGAAAAAGGGCCTCTCTTGGTTAGGCTGGACTAGAACAGGAGCTGCAGAGAAGGCCTCATTTAGGGCCTCGAAAGCTGCGATAGCTTCAGGAGTTCAAGCCCTGGGATTAGCCGACTTTTGGGTCAGGGCGTTGATGGGAGCGATCAGAGAGGAAAATTGCCTAATAAATTGTCTATAATTGTTGGCAAAACCGATGAAGCGTTGAACCGCCTTCAAGATTAAAGGTCTAGGCCAGTTGAGGATCGCAGACAATTTCTCTGGATCCATCTACAAGCCATAGCCGGAAACGATGTATCCCAGGAATGGAATCTGTGAGACCTCGAACACACACTTTTCAAGCTTGCAGAACAGACAGTTTGCTCGAAGACAGGTAAGCACCTCCTTAACGTGATCGTGGTGAGAAAAGAGATTCGGTGAGAATATTAAGATGTCGTCCAAATATACCACCACTGAGCTGTACAGAAGATCTTGAAACACTTCGTTGATGAAGGACTGAAAGACTGCCGGGGCATTACAAAGCCCGAAAGGGCATGACAAGGTACTTACTACAAATGTCCCTCACGAGTGCAAAAAAAATCTTCCATTCGTCACCCTCGCAAATGCGAATAAGATTATAGGCTCCCCAGAGGTCCAACTTGGAGAAAATCTTAGCGCCACTGATCTGGTCAAACAGCTCGGAGATAAGTGGAAGGGGGTACCTATTCTTAATGGTTATGGCATTCAACTGCCGATAGTCGATGCAGGGACGCAGGGTCCCATCCATTTTCTTGACAAGAAAGAACCCGGCTCCAGCCGGAGAGGAAGACTTCCTGATAAAGCCACATTTTAGATTTTCAGTAATGTAGAGTGACATGGCTGGGTTTTCCGGCAATGAAAGAGGGAAAATTCTTCCTTTAAGGATGGGTTTATCAGGTACCAACTCGATTGAGCAATCACAAGGGTGATGAGAAAGAAGAGTCTCCGATGAAACCTTGCAGAAGACGTCCCGAAATGGAGCTTAGGAAGGAGGAAGCTCAGGCTTGGAAGAGAGTATACAGCAGGGAACAGAGTCAATGGGCCAGACTCTAGACAGACACTTCTTGAAACACTGAGACCCCCAAGACGTAACTTGAGCCCAACTCCAGTCAAATTGGCGTGCATGAATCTGAGCCATGGAAGACCCAGAATGATAGAATTAATGGACTGAGGAAGGACCAGAAATTCAATAGTCTCCGTATGGAGACATACCATCAGCCAAACCGGGGAAGTAATCCGGGAAACTGAACCTTTGGAAAATGGATTCCCATCCATGGCAGTGAGGAAGAGTGGCTGAGGCAATTCTCAAGTGGAGATAAGGAGTTGTGAAACCAAAGTGGCTAAGATGAAATTACCAGCTGCGACGGAGTCCACAAATTCAGAAGTTACATGAGGACCAGCTGGAGTGTCTAGCGAGATGGTCATCAGGAAGTCTGGATTAGAAGAGATGTAGGAAGTAGTAAGGTTCACTCCTAAACCGGCCTCCCTGACACCGATTAGGAGAGAGCTTTTCCCGGCCTCTTCATGCAGGTGGAAAGTTCGGGTTCTCCACAGTAGAGGCACAATCTCTGTTTGAAACTGTGACTGGATCACAGATAAATAACTTTTGGTATGAATATATTTAAGGGAAATAGCGCAGGGCGCTGATTTATATAAATTGCCAATGCACTTATTTTTAAAATTGTATATATTTTGAGATAGGAAATCATTATTTTTGAGACCAGGGTAGAAACTCGTTTTCCTGTTTTAACCTTACTAAAGGATATGCATTATTTCTGATTTATATATCTGATACAATGAGCCTTTGTTTACAAATTCTTTTTTGTATTGGGATGTGTTTTGTATGGAAGTGTCATTGTTTTGGAATTGTAAGGTTGCTTGTGGAAACCTCCAATTAGGCATATGATGAAGTTTCATGCCTGCTCTGACCAAAGGCCCATCAGGGGGTCGTTACTGTGTGACCTTTTGTCCAGAGTGAATTTCATTGATAAATGTAAATTTTGTTAGCCTTGAAATGCATGTAAATCTATGTTTTGGGACGCAGGGTACATCCTGATTCTAAAAATAGACTGTTTCTGAACTGTATAAAAAGGCATCAGCTTGTATTTGAAACTTGTTCTTCTGATTTTCATCTGACCTGATCACACTGGAACCTTCCACCAGTGTGTGTGAGCAAATAAACAAAGTTCCCACAAGTGCTTCGTTGTTCCACTTTAGCCCGGAGGATAGCTTACGGAGTTGCACCACATACTGGCCCACCGTCAGAGAGCCCTGGCGTAGATTCAGGAGGCCTTGCGAAAAGCTTCAATAAAAGAAGAGGCGTTTAGAAGCAGAGGATCATTATGTTCCCACAGAGACGAAGCCCATGCCAAGGCTTTACCGGAAAGAAGCGAAATAATAATTGCGACCTTCACACGTTCTGAGGGAAAGGAGCCAGAATTACACTCAAAATAGATAAGGCATTGGTTCAGGAAGCCTCGACACCTCTTGGGATCCCCGTCAAACTTTTCAGGAGCGGTGAGACGTAAGGGGGCTGCCGAAGCAATGGCGGGAGCCGGTGGAGGCTGAGTAACCCCGGAGGAAGTCAAGGCTACTGCTTGAGAGGACGCCACCACGGTCGGTAGAGATTCCAACCTGGCAGCAACTCCTTGAATTCACTGCAATAACTGGGCCTGCTCGGACTCCTGCTTTTCTACCCTGTGATCCAAATGCAGCAACAAGTCACGGGCAGAAGGTTCTCCGGAACCTTCCTGTCACGGGCACTAGGAGTCTTTACCCAGGGATCACTAGGTGGTAGGCTTACCAGAGCAATGTAGATGGTAATAGGGTACTCTGGTAGCTGGGTGATCACGGACCAGGAAGCAGCAGATGATGAGATGCTCAGGAAAGTCTATGACTAGCAGCACTGGTAATATGGAGGTAATAGTACACGAGGAACTGTAGGACAAGGACACGTGAAGGTAGTCAGTGGTCTGCGGTAGCAAGTTGTACCACTGCTATAGTGAGGAGGAATGTCCAACAGAAACGAGGAGGTGATGAGAGTCAGCGGTCTGCGGATAGCAAGTGGTACCGCTGTCTGAGTGAAGGAGTGGAATCCAAGTGGAGGTATCCGGGAAGTCAGTGGTCTGCGGTAGCAAGTTGTACCACTGCTATGTGAGAGGATACTGGAACAGGTGATACTGGAAACAGGGATCAGTGGTCTGCTACCAGCAAGTTGTACCACTGAATATATATGTGAGGAGGTGCACGGGGAGAGACTGCAACACAGGATATACCCAGGCACCTTATATACGATCCACAGTAACATGCACAATATATATAAATGACTGAACAGGTCTGCAAATATAGAAAGTCTCTTGAAGTAGTCCAGCACAAGTTAACACAGTCAATGATGGCAATAGACTCAGCGGATAGCAGACTCCAGAGGAGAACCAACACAGTCCAGCAAGATATGCAATACACCAGCACAGTCAATGAGAAGTATGCATACCGTGGTTCAGAAGCAGGCAGTCAGATAGGAGTGCAGCGATACCTGAGCGGCAGGAGGCCGGATGGATGAGAAGTCCCAGGATAGATGAGGCAGCGGTCTAGTAGGTGCAGCGCACAGATAAGAGACCAACAGGGACACGAATCCACAGGAATCAGTAACACGTGGAACGGGACTCAAGGAGGACCCAGGAGAGTGGAGATGATCCAGCAGAGGAGTAGTTGATGAGATATAACTCCAATGCTGACAGGAGGGTAGACCTGCGGGACACGTGAAGGCGTGGAGAGCGGATCAGCAATAGATGGGTGATAGCGCGGTCAGCAGCAGCAGGACTCTGCGGTACACGGAGGTAACCAGTAGCAACCAATAGTTGTCAGTAGCGATGGAACACGGGAGAGCAGAGTAGACCAGGAGCTGTTGATCACGGAGAGTAGCAAATGGCAATGAGAGCAGCAGTCTCGAGGAAACACAGGAGAGCTGAGAAGAGACTGCAGTGCACAGGGGCAGCGGATAGGAATCAGCTAACTTGTCACGATGGTGAACACAGGCGAGTTGTAGGCTGGAGGCTGTAGTGCACGGAAGCAGCGGATAGACATCAGCTAACAGTCACGATGATGAACACAGGCGAGTTGTAGGCTGGAGGCTGTAGTGCACGGAAGCAGCGGATAGACAACAGCTAACAGTCACGATAATGAACACAGGCGAGTTGTAGGCTGGAGGCTGTAGTGCACGGAGGCAGCGGATAGGAATCAGCTCACGGACTTGATGAGGAACAGGTGAGTGGATGTAAAGTAACGGTTGGAGTGCACAGAGGCAGCGGGTAGGAACCAGCAAACAGTCACAGTGAAATATAATAGCGTGATGTGGATTAGAGGACTGTAGTGCACGGAGGCAGCGGATAGGAATCAGCAAACAGTCACAATGATAAGTAATAGCGTTGAAGTGGTTTGGAAGACTGTAGTGCACGGAGGCAGCGGATAGGAATCAGCTAACAGTCACGATGATACAGATGATGGTAGAAGTGGTATGGGAACCACAGAGGTAGAAGTGGTTTGGAAACCACAGGAATCAGCAGCGCTGAAAACACGAGGAATACAGGAACACCTTCAGAGACTCATAGGAAATGAGACTCCAAGATCAGGCAACGTGGTGTTGACCACAGGTGCTTAATATAGGGAGTGTTGCCTGATCTGCCAATTGAGTTAAAGGGACATACACTGAAGTATAGGAAAGGGCTGCGCATGCGCAGACCCTCAGGATGGAGGACGGCCACGGTTCCTAAATGTCCGGGAAGAGGCACTCACAGTACGGTGAGTGACAGTACCCCCCCTTTTAATGGTGGGCACAGAACGCCTGGAACCGGGCTTGTCCGGATTTTTGGAGTAGAACTTCTTCAAAAGGGCAGGAGCATTAAGATCTTCAGCTTTGATCCAAGAGCGCTCCTCAGGACCAAAGCCCTTCCAATGAACGAGGAAACGGAGGACTCCTCGCGAAATTTTTGTGTCTAGTACCTCAGTAATCTCAAAATCCTCCTCCTGAAGAACTTGAACTGGCTGCGGAGCTGAGGGAGGATTTGAGAAACGGTTGATAATAAGAGGTTTGAGTAAAGACACATGGAAGGCATTAGAAATCCGAAGATTCTTAGGAAGAAGAAGTTTCACACATACTGGATTGATTACTTGAATGATCCTATATGGACCAATAAAACGAGGGGCGAATTTCATAGATGGAACCTTCAAACGAATGTTTTTAGTAGATAACCAGACACGATCTCCAATTTTTAGTGGTGGAATAGCCCGCCTCTTCTTATCTGCGAAAGATTTATATTTGATAGATGTCTTCTTTAAACAGGTTTTGACCTGAGACCAGATATTTTTAAAGGTCTGACAAGCAATCTCCACCGCAGGAACTTGGGTGGGCGGGAGGGCAGGAAATTCCGGAAAAGACGGATGGTGACCGTAGACCACAAAAAATGGAGTTTTGGATGATGACTCATGGTACATGTTGTTATGGGCGAATTCAGCCCAAGGAAGCAACTCTACCCAGTTGTCTTGATTGGCTGAAGAGAACATCCTTATAAAAGTCTCAAGATCTTGATTGACACGTTCAGTTTGTCCGTTAGATTGCGGATGGTAAGAAGATGAGAGTGCTAATCGTATGCCCAAGGTTTTACAAAGGGCTCGCCAGAATCTGGAAACGAATTGTACTCCTCTATCCGACACAATCTCAGAAGGACATCCATGGATACGGAAGATCTCTTTAATGAAATGTTCAGCCAGAGTAGACGAGGAAGGCAAACCAGATAGAGGAATGAAATGAGCCATCTTCGAAAATCTGTCCACCACCACCCAAATAGTGTTATGATTCTTACTAGGTGGTAAGTCAGTAACGAAATCCATACTAATATGGGTCCACGGTTTGGACGGAATGGGTAGTGGTCGCAGCAACCCTGCTGGAGTTCTGCGGGAGGATTTGAACTGGGAACATAGCTCACAGGAAGCAATGAACTCTTTGACGTCTCTCCTCATTGAGGGCCACCAGTAACTTCGAGAGAGAATCTCAAAGGTCTTGTGTTCACCGGCGTGTCCAGAAAAACGAGAGGCATGGAACCACGAAAGGATTTTCCTCCTTAGAGTAGGAGGCACGAGGGTCTTCCCAAATGGTAGCGTTTTGGTGGAAGAAGCAGCCAGTGAGATACATTTGGGGTCTAGAATGGTATGGTTGGAAACCTCTTCTATATCAGAGGACGTCACAAAGGCTCTAGATAAAGCGTCAGCTTTTTTGTTCTTGGCAGCTGGTTTGAAGGTTATTATTAATTCAAAACGGGAAAAGAAAAGAGACCATCTTGCTTGACGAGGGTTCAAGCATTGGGCAGACTGGAGATATGACAAGTTCTTATGATCCGTGAAGATCGTCACCGGATGGCGAGCTCCTTCCAATAAGTATCTCCATTCCTCTAATGCAGCTTTGATAGCTAGTAACTCCTTGTCCCCGATAGTATAGTTCCTCTCTGCGGGCAGGAGGCCCCGAGAATAGAAGGCACAAGGATGAAATTTTTGCTGTTCCGAGCGTTGAGAGAGAATAGCTCCTAAGCCCACATTAGAGGCATCTACTTCCAGGAAGAAGGGGAGTGTCACATCAGGCTGTCGAAGGATTGGAGCCGAAGAGAAGGACTCTTTTAGTGTTTGAAAGGCTTGAAGAGCCTCAGGTGACTATTGCTTAGGATTAGCCCCCTTCCTAGTCAGGGCCACAATAGGAGATGCAATGGAAGAAAAGTCTTGAATAAAGCGTCTATAGTAATTGGCAAAACCTAAAAAAACGCTGGATAGCACGAAGAGTAGTTGGCTGGGGCCAATGTAGTACAGCATTCACCTTGTCTGGATCCATCTTCAGGCCAACTCCGGAAACTATATACCCCAAGAATGGAATCTGGGGCAATTCGAATGAACATTTTTCTAATTTACAGAACAATGAATTTTTTCGTAGCCTGGAGAGGACTTCTGCCACATGTTGGTGGTGAGAAGGCAGGTCCTGTGAAAAGATCAATATGTCGTCCAGATAGACGACGACACATACATATAATAAGTCCCGGAAGATCTCATTGATGAAACCTTGAAAAACAGCGGGGGCATTACACAGCCCGAAAGGCATTACCAGATATTCGTAATGCCCATCTCTGGTGTTAAACGCTGTCTTCCATTCGTCACCGGAACGGATTCTGATTAAATTGTAGGCACCACGAAGATCCAATTTAGTAAAGATACGGGCTCCCTTGATGCGATCGAATAGCTCAGTGATCAGCGGAATGGGATACCGATTCTTAATAGTAATGGCATTGAGTCCACGAAAATCTATGCAAGGGCGTAAAGATCCATCCTTCTTTTTAACGAAGAAGAACCCAGCTCCAGCGGGAGAGGTGGAAGGTCGAATAAACCCACGCTGGAGGTTCTCCTGTATATACTCAGATGTAGCTTGAGTTTCAGGTAACGAGAGTGGATAGACCCGGCCCCTGGGGGGAGTCTTGCCAGGTAGAAGATCGATCGGACAATCCCAAGAACGATGAGGAGGAAGACGTTCAGACTGAGCTTTATCAAAAACATCAGTAAATGAAGCATATTGAGGAGGGAGTCCCGGTGAGGTAGATGAGATGGAAGATTGCTGTACTTTGAGAGGAATGACTTGGGAAAGGCAACGATGGTGACATTCAGACCCCCAAGACGTGACTTGAGGGGTGCGCCAGTCAATCTGGGGAGAGTGACACTGAAGCCATGGAAGGCCTAAGACAATTGGACTAGTCGTAACAGGGAGGATTAAAAACGATATTTCTTCATGATGCAGAGCACCAATCAGAAGGGTTACTGGAGACGTACTCTGGGTGATGAGACCGTTGATGAGACGTGATCCATCTATAGCCGTCACAGTAATGGGTGTTTTTAAGGTAATCACTGGTAGGGACCATTGATTTACTAATGATTTGGAAATAAAATTTCCTGCTGCTCCGGAATCAATCAATGCCTGTGACTCAAAGGTTTTGGTAGCACAGGAAATTGTAACATCAAAGGCGCAGACTTTAGATTTCATGGAAGATGGAGAGGACTCCAGGGACCCTAACTTCACCTCTCCAGAACTAGTTAGGGCCTGGCATTTCCCGATCTCTTAGGGCAAGAGCTGAGCATATGGGTGGAATCAGCACAATAGATACAGAGTCTATTCTTTACTCTTCGTTTCCTCTCCTCTGAAGATAATTTGGAACGTCCTATCTCCATGGGAATCACAGAGGGTGAAACTGGACGAAATTTTGGGTTAGAACGAAGAGGTGCTTTAGCAGAAGTTGTTTTCTCAGCCTCTCTTTCACGAAATCTCATATCAACACGATGGCAAAGAGAGATCAGATCTTCAAGTGACGAAGGAAGCTCCTGGGTAGTCAGTGCATCTTTAATTTTATCGGAGAGCCCCTGCCAGAAGGCGGCAACTAGGGCTTCAGTGTTCCACTGAAGTTCAGAGGCTAAGATCCTAAATTGAATGACGTACTGTCCTACTGTATGAGATCCTTGTCGCAGACGGAGGATGCTGGAAGCAGCGGAGGTCACACGACCTGGTTCATCGAACACACTTCGGAATGTAGCAATGAATTTGGCACTATCTTGCAATATTGGGTCGTTTCTTTCCCACAGAGGGGAGGCTCAAGCCAGGGCTTGTCCAGAAAACAAAGAGATAAGATAGGCCACTCTGGAACGATGGGTAGAAAAATTTTGAGGTTGGAGCTCAAAATGGACTGAACATTGGTTAAGGAAACCCCTACAAGTTTTGGGGTCCCCATCGTACTTTGACGGAGTAGGCAGGTGAAGCGTAGAAGCTGTAGACACCTGGGATGGCACTGGGGAAACGGAGGAAAGCACAGGAGCCTCAGTAGTAGCTGTCACTGTCTGTCCAGATGTTCCTTGGGAGGTTAACGATTGATAACACTGAAGTAACAGCTGTTGGCGGACATCCTGTTGCTCTACACGGCTGACCAGATGCTGCAGCATCTCTTTGGCTGTAGGTTCCGTATCTGGGTCTGTCATGGCCTGATCTTACTGTCACGGGCACTAGGAGTCTTTACCCAGGGATCACTAGGTGGTAGGCCTACCAGAGCAATGTAGATGGTAATAGGGTACTCTGGTAGCTGGGTGATCACGGACCAGGAAGCAGCAGATGATGAGATGCTCAGGAAAGTCTATGACTAGCAGCACTGGTAATATGGAGGTAATAGTACACGAGGAACTGTAGGACAAGGACACGTGAAGGTAGTCAGTGGTCTGCGGTAGCAAGTTGTACCACTGCTATAGTGAGGAGGAATGTCCAACAGAAACGAGGAGGTGATGAGAGTCAGCGGTCTGCGGATAGCAAGTGGTACCGCTGTCTGAGTGAAGGAGTGGAATCCAAGTGGAGGTATCCGGGAAGTCAGTGGTCTGCGGTAGCAAGTTGTACCACTGCTATGTGAGAGGATACTGGAACAGGTGATACTGGAAACAGGGATCAGTGGTCTGCTACCAGCAAGTTGTACCACTGAATATATATGTGAGGAGGTGCACGGGGAGAGACTGCAACACAGGATATACCCAGGCACCTTATATACGATCCACAGTAACATGCACAATATATATAAATGACTGAACAGGTCTGCAAATATAGAAAGTCTCTTGAAGTAGTCCAGCACAAGTTAACACAGTCAATGATGGCAATAGACTCAGCGGATAGCAGACTCCAGAGGAGAACCAACACAGTCCAGCAAGATATGCAATACACCAGCACAGTCAATGAGAAGTATGCATACCGTGGTTCAGAAGCAGGCAGTCAGATAGGAGTGCAGCGATACCTGAGCGGCAGGAGGCCGGATGGATGAGAAGTCCCAGGATAGATGAGGCAGCGGTCTAGTAGGTGCAGCGCACAGATAAGAGACCAACAGGGACACGAATCCACAGGAATCAGTAACACGTGGAACGGGACTCAAGGAGGACCCAGGAGAGTGGAGATGATCCAGCAGAGGAGTAGTTGATGAGATATAACTCCAATGCTGACAGGAGGGTAGACCTGCGGGACACGTGAAGGCGTGGAGAGCGGATCAGCAATAGATGGGTGATAGCGCGGTCAGCAGCAGCAGGACTCTGCGGTACACGGAGGTAACCAGTAGCAACCAATAGTTGTCAGTAGCGATGGAACACGGGAGAGCAGAGTAGACCAGGAGCTGTTGATCATGGAGAGTAGCAAATGGCAATGAGAGCAGCAGTCTCGAGGAAACACAGGAGAGCTGAGAAGAGACTGCAGTGCACAGGGGCAGCGGATAGGAATCAGCTAACTTGTCACGATGGTGAACACAGGCGAGTTGTAGGCTGGAGGCTGTAGTGCACGGAAGCAGCGGATAGACATCAGCTAACAGTCACGATGATGAACACAGGCGAGTTGTAGGCTGGAGGCTGTAGTGCACGGAAGCAGCGGATAGACAACAGCTAACAGTCACGATAATGAACACAGGCGAGTTGTAGGCTGGAGGCTGTAGTGCACGGAGGCAGCGGATAGGAATCAGCTCACGGACTTGATGAGGAACAGGTGAGTGGATGTAAAGTAACGGTTGGAGTGCACAGAGGCAGCGGGTAGGAACCAGCAAACAGTCACAGTGAAATATAATAGCGTGATGTGGATTAGAGGACTGTAGTGCACGGAGGCAGCGGATAGGAATCAGCAAACAGTCACAATGATAAGTAATAGCGTTGAAGTGGTTTGGAAGACTGTAGTGCACGGAGGCAGCGGATAGGAATCAGCTAACAGTCACGATGATACAGATGATGGTAGAAGTGGTATGGGAACCACAGAGGTAGAAGTGGTTTGGAAACCACAGGAATCAGCAGCGCTGAAAACACGAGGAATACAGGAACACCTTCAGAGACTCATAGGAAATGAGACTCCAAGATCAGGCAACGTGGTGTTGACCACAGGTGCTTAATATAGGGAGTGTTGCCTGATCTGCCAATTGAGTTAAAGGGACATACACTGAAGTATAGGAAAGGGCTGCGCATGCGCAGACCCTCAGGATGGAGGACGGCCACGGTTCCTAAATGTCCGGGAAGAGGCACTCACAGTACGGTGAGTGACACTTCCGTAAACATGGCCAGAGTATACTGTCACGCTGACCGTGAGGAAGACCCACATTCTGGTATTGGCACCGCTACTCCAGGAGGCGCAGAGTCTAAACGTACCCCTGGGACCCCCGCAAGGTGGTTTGGATTTCGCGGCAGAGGCACGCAGGTCGCGGTCCTCCTAGGTAGCCACCAGAGAGGTGATTCGTAGTCGTACAAGCTGGGTCTGCACCGTGCAGGCAGGGGCACAAGGGAGAATGCAGAGGCGGAGTCTGGATAGCCAAGGTCAAACAGGAAGTCCACGGAGGTCCACAGGGATATGCCGAAGAGTAGTCTGGAAAGCCGGGTCAAAACCAATCGGGAGTCCCCAGGGAATACCCAAAGAATAGTCTGGGAAAGCTGGGTCAGAACCAATAGGAAGTACACAGAGATAGCAGGGAAGGAGGTACAAGGCTGGAGCACTAGGGAGACCAAGATACTCTGGCACCCTACAGGTGCCAGAGTCTTCCTTAAATAGAGGGAAGAGGAGGCTGATCGGTGGTAGTGGGGTCGGCGGTCAGAATCAGCTGACCTTCGACAGGAAGCAGAGCTAAACGTCCCGTTGCCTAGCAATGAGGGCGCATGCACCGGCGAGGAGACAGAGGAGGAAGGCGCCCATCCCCGGCACTTCCTGTAAGTGCGGGGACGGCGCCTGACAGCTTCACTTTAAGAATAATGAATAACAGCTTCACCGTAATTTCAACAATATACAATAAACAATATACTGTACATATTTACAATGAGCTGCAATGTCCCCTTGTCCACATGTAATTTGACACTGTAATTAGCCTATTCTGGTGAGCTGGGAAACAAAAAACAGGGCTTTAAAAATTACATATTGTAAAGCTAAACATTTTGTGAGAATCGAGGGACAGGCTGGTTGAGGGGATATCAAGCTCGTTTCGTCACATCACCTCTCACCTCCTCCTATCAAGTCTGTTCTAGGTGACGGATATGAGGTGAAACACATCTTGGAATCATGTACTATTCAAGGCAGAATGGAGTTTCTAGTCAATTGGAAAGGGTACGGTCCTGAAGAGAGATCCTGGGTGTGGCTGGATAACTTATAAATAACTGATGGTATAAATTTATTTAAAGGAAATAGCGGAGGGCGCTTATTTATATCATTGCAATGTACTGATTTTACTATATCGTGTGGTACTTTGTATAGGAGATGCATTAATTTCTGAGGATTTGATTTCTGATGCAATAAGCATTTCTTGAGGAAGTCTGTTGTGCAGCTTCGAGAGGAAGTTCTCATTAAGGCTAATTAAGTCTATTCATGTGAGTAACCAACATGTCCTTTTTAGTCTAAATACACCACAGGAGGTCGTTACTGTTCCTGAGTGGCCTTTTGTCCAGAAAGTTAGAACCTGTCTGAACATTGTAAACAGCAAGTGATGTAGGATATCACAGATAAGTGTAAATTTTGTCAAGTATAAATTGCATTTAAATCCATATTTGGGGAAACATTAGATTCTGATACTAAAAATAACTCACACTTCTTGGGGCCAACAAAGAGTTCAGGGGGCTGAATTACCCCCTGCTAGGCTGCGTCCAAAACTGTATAAAACAGCACTGGTTTGTACTGAAATGTATCATTATTGCTCCATCTGACTTTCTGATCACTGGTATCTTCAACCGGTGCAAACTGTCCTTGTAAGGACACTTGAGCTAAATAAACATCATTTACTTCAAGACCTACTTGACAACTTCTTCTATGCTGCAATTTCCTGTGACCTACAGATTAGACCCAATGACTATTCTGAGGGCTGGACCCAGCTTTCCAGTACAACCGCTCTGCCCGCTACCCAGCATCTCTGGCCAGTATAATAGATCGGGGATCCATCCACAGCAACCCTAATCTATAGAAAGAGGTCAGGGGTACCAGCCCAGGTGCACCAGCAAGGGGGTATATTATATGTCACAATATCCCCCTCATATTATATCTGTGACACTATATCCCTCATATCTGTCACTACATCCTCCTCATATTATAACTGTCACTATATTCCTTATACTATATATCTATCACTATATCCCTCATATTATACCTGTCACTATATCCCCCTCATATTATATCTATCACTATATCCCCCTCATATTATAGCTTTTACTATATCCCCCTCATAATATATGTCACTAAATCCCCCCCATATTATATATCTGTCACTATATCCCTCATATTATATGTCACTATATTCCCCTCATATTACATCTGTCAATATATTCTCCTATTATATCTGTGACTATATGTCCCTCATATATCTGTCACTATATCCCTCATTTTATATATCTGTCACTATACCCCCCTCATATTATATCTGACACTATATCCCCATCAAATTATATCTGTCACTATATCCCCATCATATTATATCTGTCACTATATCCCCCTCATATTATTCCCAATTGTAAAGCGCTACAAAATTTGCTGGCGCTATATAAATGTTGATGATGATGATATTATATATCTGTCACTATATCCCTCATATTATACATCTGTCACTATATCCCCTCATATTCTATATCTGTCTCTATAACCCGCTCACATTATACATCTGTCACTATATCCCTCATATTATACATCTGTCACTATATCCTCCTCATATTATACATCTGTCACTATATCCTCCTCATATTATACATATGTCACTATATCCTCCTCATATTATACATCTGTCACTATATCCTCATATTATACATCTGTCACTATATCCCTCATATTATACATCTGTCACTATATCGCCCTCATATTATACATCTGTCACTATATCCTCATATTATACATCTGTCACTATATCCCTCATATTATACATCTGTCACTATATCCTCCTCATATTATACATCTGTCACTATATCGCCCTCATATTATACATCTGTCACTATATCCTCATATTATACATCTGTCACTATATCCCTCATATTATACATCTGTCACTATATCCTCCTCATATTATACATCTGTCATTATATCCCCCTCATATTATACATCGGTCACTATATCCTCCTCATATTATGCATCTGTCACTATATACTCATATTATACATCTGTCACTACATCCCTCATATTATACATCTGTCACTACATCCCTCATATTATACATCTGTCACTATATCCTCCTCATATTATACATCTGTCACTATATCCTCCTCATATTATACATCTTACACTATATCCCCCTCATACTATACATCTGTCACTATATCCCCCTCATATTATACATCTGTCACTATATCCTCATATTATACATCTGTCACTATATCCCTCATATTATACATCTGTCACTATATCCCCCTCATATTATACATCTGTCACTATATCCTCATATTATACATCTGTCACTATATCCCTCATATTATACATCTGTCACTATATCCCTCATATTATACATCTGTCACTATATCGCCTCATATTATACATCTGACACTATATCCTCATATTATACATCTGTCACTATATCCCTCATATTATACATCTGTCACTATATCCCCCTCATATTATACATCTGTCACTATATCCCCCTCATATTATACATCTGTCACTATATCCTCATATTATACATCTGTCACTATATCCTCATATTATACATCTGTCACTATATCCCTCATATTATACATCTGTCACTATATTCCTCATATTATACATCTGTCACTATATCCCTCATATTATACATCTGTCACTATATCCTCCTCATATTATACATCTGTCACTATATCCTCCTCATATTATACATCTTACACTATATCCCCCTCATATTATACATCTGTCACTATATCCCCCTCATATTATACATCTGTCACTATATCCCCCTCATATTATACATCTGTCACTATATCCCCCTCATATTATACATCTGTTACTATATCCCTCATATTATACATCTGTCACTATATCCCTCATATTATACATCTGTCACTATATCCCTCATATTATACATCTGTCACTATATCGCCCTCATATTATACATCTGTCACTATATCCCTCATATTATACATCTGTCACTATATCCTCCTCATATTATACATCTGTCACTATATCCCCCTTATATTATACATCTGTCACTATATCCTCCTCATATTATATATCTTACACTATATCCCCCTCATATTATACATCTGTCACTATATCCTCATATTATACATCTGTCACTACATCCCTCATATTATACATCTGTCACTACATCCCTCATATTATACATCTGTCACTATATCCCCCTCATATTATTCATCTGTTACTATATCCCTCATATTATACATCTGTCACTATATCCCTCATATTATACATCTGTCACTATATCCCCCTCATATTATACAGCTGTCACTATATCCTCATATTATACATCTGTCACTATATCCCCCTCATATTATACATCTGTTACTATATCACTCATATTATACATCTGTCACTATATCCCTCATATTATACATCTGTCACTATATCCCCCTCATATTATACATCTGTCACTATATCCTCATTTTATACATCTGTCACTATATCTTCCTCATATTATACATCTGTCACTATATCCTCATATTATACATCTGTCACTACATCCCTCATATTATACATCTGTCACTACATCCCTCATATTATACATCTGTCACTATATCCTCCTCATATTATACATCTGTCACTATATTCTCCTCATATTATACATCTTACACTATATCCCCCTCATTCTATACATCTGTCACTACATCCCCTTCATATTATACATCTGTCACAATATCCTCATATTATACATCGGTCACTATATCCCTCATATTATACATCTGTCAATATATCCCCCTCATATTATACATCTGTTACTATATCCCTCATATTATACATCTGTCACTATATCCCTCATATTATACATCTGTCACTATATCCCTCATATTATACATCTGTCACTATATCCCTCATATTATACATCTGTCACTATATTGCTCTCATATTATACATCTGTTACTATATCCTCATATTATACATCTGTTACTATATCCTCATATTATACATCTGTCACTATATCCCTCATATTATACATCTGTTACTATATCCTCATATTATACATCTGTCACTATATCCCCCTCATATTATACATCTGTCACTATATCTTCCTTATATTATACATCTGTCACTATATCCCCCTCATATTATACATCTGTCACTATATCCCCCTCATATTATACATCTGTCACTATATCCTCATATTATACATCTGTCACTATATCCCTCATATTATACATCTGTCACTATATCCCCCTCATATTATACATCTGTCACTATATCCTCCTCATATTATACATCTGTCACTATATCCTCCTCATATTATACATCTTACACTATATCCCCCCTCATATTATACATCTGTCACTATATCCCCCTCATATTATACATCTGTCACTATATCCCCCTCATATTATACATCTGTCACTATATCCCCCTCATATTATACATCTGTTACTATATCCCTCATATTATACATCTGTCACTATATCCCTCATATTATACATCTGTCACTATATCCCTCATATTATACATCTGTCACTATATCCCTCATATTATACATCTGTCACTATATGCTCCTCATATTATACATCTGTCACTATATCCCCCTTATATTATACATCTGTCACTATATCCTCCTCATATTATATATCTTACACTATATCCCCCTCATATTATACATCTGTCACTATATCCTCATATTATACATCTGTCACTACATCCCTCATATTATACATCTGTCACTACATCCCTCATATTATACATCTGTCACTATATCCCCCTCATATTATTCATCTGTTACTATATCCCTCATATTATACATCTGTCACTATATCCCTCATATTATACATCTGTCACTATATCCCCCTCATATTATACATCTGTCACTATATCCCTCATATTATACATCTGTCACTATATCCCCCTCATATTATACATCTGTCACTATATCCTCATATTATACATCTGTCACTATATCCCTCATATTATACATCTGTCACTATATCCCTCATATTATACATCTGTCACTATATCGCCTCATATTATACATCTGACACTATATCCTCATATTATACATCTGTCACTATATCCCTCATATTATACATCTGTCACTATATCCCCCTCATATTATACATCTGTCACTATATCCCCCTCATATTATACATCTGTCACTATATCCTCATATTATACATCTGTCACTATATCCTCATATTATACATCTGTCACTATATCCCTCATATTATACATCTGTCACTATATTCCTCATATTATACATCTGTCACTATATCCCTCATATTATACATCTGTCACTATATCCTCCTCATATTATACATCTGTCACTATATCCTCCTCATATTATACATCTTACACTATATCCCCCTCATATTATACATCTGTCACTATATCCCCCTCATATTATACATCTGTCACTATATCCCCCTCATATTATACATCTGTCACTATATCCCCCTCATATTATTTATCTGTTACTATATCCCTCATATTATACATCTGTCACTATATCCCTCATATTATACATCTGTCACTATATCCCTCATATTATACATCTGTCACTATATCGCCCTCATATTATACATCTGTCACTATATCCCTCATATTATACATCTGTCACTATATCCTCCTCATATTATACATCTGTCACTATATCCCCCTTATATTATACATCTGTCACTATATCCTCCTCATATTATATATCTTACACTATATCCCCCTCATATTATACATCTGTCACTATATCCTCATATTATACATCTGTCACTACATCCCTCATATTATACATCTGTCACTACATCCCTCATATTATACATCTGTCACTATATCCCCCTCATATTATTCATCTGTTACTATATCCCTCATATTATACATCTGTCACTATATCCCTCATATTATACATCTGTCACTATATCCCCCTCATATTATACAGCTGTCACTATATCCTCATATTATACATCTGTCACTATATCCCCCTCATATTATACATCTGTTACTATATCACTCATATTATACATCTGTCACTATATCCCTCATATTATACATCTGTCACTATATCCCCCTCATATTATACATCTGTCACTATATCCTCATATTATACATCTGTCACTATATCCCCCTCATATTATACATCTGTCACTATATCCCTCATATTATACATCTGTCACTATATCCCCCTCATATTATACATCTGTCACTATATCGCCCTCATATTAAACATCTGTCACTATATCTTCCTCATATTATACATCTGTCACTATATCCCTCATATTATACATCTGTCACTATATCCCCCTCATATTATACATCTGTCACTATATCCCTCATATTATACATCTGTCACTATATCCCCCTCATATTATACATCTGTCACTATATCCCCCTCATATTATACATCTGTCACTATATCCCTCATATTATACATCTGTCACTATATCCTCCTCATATTATACATCTGTCACTATATCCCCCTCATATTATATATACATCTGTCACTATATCCCCCTCATATTATATATCTGTCACTATATCCTCCTCATATTATACATCTGTCACTATATCCTCATATTATACATCTGTCACTACATCCCTCATATTATACATCTGTCACTATATCCTCCTCATATTATACATCTGTCACTATATCCTCCTCATATTATACATCTTACACTATATCCCCCTCATTCTATACATCTGTCACTATATCCCCTTCATATTATACATCTGTCACTATATCCTCATATTATACATCGGTCACTATATCCCTCATATTATATATCTGTCAATATATCCCCCTCATATTATACATCTGTTACTATATCCCTCATATTATACATCTGTCACTATATCCCTCATATTATACATCTGTCACTATATCCCTCATATTATACATCTGTCACTATATCCCTCATATTATACATCTGTCACTATATTGCTCTCATATTATACATCTGTTACTATATCCTCATATTATACATCTGTTACTATATCCTCATATTATACATCTGTCACTATATCCCTCATATTATACATCTGTTACTATATCCTCATATTATACATCTGTCACTATATCTACCTCATATTATACATCTGTCACTATATCTTCCTCATATTATACATCTGTCACTATATCCCCCTCATATTATACAACTGTCACTATATCCCCCTCATATTATACATCTGTCACTATATCCTCATATTATACATCTGTCACTATATCCCTCATATTATACATCTGTCACTATATCCCCCTCATATTATACATCTGTCACTATATCCTCATATTATACATCTGTCACTATATCCCTCATATTATACATCTGTCACTATATCCTCCTCATATTATACATCTGTCACTATATCCTCATATTATACATCTGTCACTTTATCCTCCTCATATTATACATCTGTCACTATATCCCCCTCATATTATACATCTGTCACTATATCCTCATATTATACATCTGTCACTACATCCCTCATATTATACATCTGTCACTATATACTCCTCATATTATACATCTGTCACTATATCCCTCATATTATACATCTGTCACTATATCCCCCTCATATTATACATCTGTCACTATATCCCCCTCATATTATATATCTGTCACTATATCCCCCTCATATTATACATCTGTCACTTATTAAAGTAATTCTATCATTTAAAAATAAGCATTGCCCAATCAATTGTATGTTTCCAAAGCACAAAGTATTTTATTTTAGCAGATGTAAATAGTCAACAATTCGATACATTATTATATTATGATAAAGTACAGTACAGCACAGCCAATACCAAAAGATAAATACATACCAATGCAATCGCATGCGCTCGCTGCGCACCCACGTGACCCGGTGGACAGTATATCTGTTAGAATACTGTGTCAGAGTTGACTGAGAGCCAGGGGGTGTGCAGCGATGATTATATACAGTACAGTGTTACACTTGAACAATAGAGATGACGTACATTGTTTCTATAGGTCCAGACGTTGGGTGGGTCCAGGGTAAACAGATCATAGGTTGATTCAATCTAAGGAATCCAAAGGTGGGGGTCGTCTCTCCAGGGGGTCTGCTCCTTTCATAGCCAGCATCATACAAAGGATTATTCCCAATAACTAAAGTATGCAATGTGCGATCTCTTCGCCGACTGCACCGGACAGCTGCTGATGATTAGGGGATCAATATGATATCAGGCATGACACCTTTCCTATAACCATCTGTCACTATATCCCTCATATTATACATCTGTCACTATATCCCCCTCATATTATACATCTGTCACTATATCCCTCTCATATTATACATCTGTCACTATATCCCCCTCATATTATACATCTGTCACTATATCCTCATATTATACATCTGTCACTATATCCCCCTCATATTATACATCTGTCACTATATCCCCCTCATATTATACATCTGTCACTATATCCCCCTCATATTATACATCTGTCACTATATCCCCCTCATATTATACATCTGTCACTATATCCCTCATATTATACATCTGTCACTATATCCCTCATATTATACATCTGTCACTATATCCCCCTCATAATATACATCTGTCACTATATCCTCATATTATACATCTGTCACTATATCCCCCTCATATTATACATCTGTCACTATATCCCCCTCATATTATACATCTGTCACTATATCCCCCTCATATTATACATCTGTCACTATATCCCTCATATTATACATCTGTCACTATATCCCCCTCATATTATATATCTCTCACTATATCCCCCTCATATTATACATCTGTCACTATATCCCCTCATATTATACATCTGTCACTATATCTTCATATTATACATCTGTCACTATATCCCCCTCATATTATACATCTGTCACTATATCCCTCATATTATACATCTGTCACTATATCCTCATATTATACATCTGTCACTATATCCTCATATTATACATCTGTCACTATATCCCTCATATTATACATCTGTCACTATATCCTCATATTATACATCTGTCACTATATCCCTCATATTATACATCTGTCACTATATCCCTCATATTATACATCTGTCACTACATCCCTCATATTATACATCTGTCACTATATCCTCCTCATATTATACATGTTACACTATATCCCCCTCATATTATACATCTGTCACTATATCCCCCTCATATTATACATCTGTCACTATATCCTCATATTATACATCTGTCACTATATCCCCCTCATATTATACATCTGTCACTATATCCCTCATATTATACATCTCTCACTATATCGCCTCATATTATACATCTGTCACTATATCCTCATATTATACATCTGTCACTATATCCCCCTCATATTATACATCTGTCACTATATCCCTCATATTATACATCTGTCACTATATCCTCATATTATACATCTGTCACTATATCCCCCTCATATTATACATCTGTCACTATATCCCTCATATTATACATCTGTCACTATATCCCTCATATTATACATCTGTCACTATATCCCCCTCATATTATACATCTGTCACTATATCCCTCATATTATACAGCTGTCACTATATCCTCATATTATACATCTGTCACTATATCCCCCTCATATTATACATCTGTTACTATATCACTCATATTATACATCTGTCACTATATCCCTCATATTATACATCTGTCACTATATCCCCCTCATATTATACATCTGTCACTATATCCTCATATTATACATCTGTCACTATATCCCCCTCATATTATACATCTGTCACTATATCCCTCATATTATACATCTGTCACTATATCCCCCTCATATTATACATCTGTCACTATATCGCCCTCATATTAAACATCTGTCACTATATCTTCTTCATATTATACATCTGTCACTATATCCCTCATATTATACATCTGTCACTATATCCCCCTCATATTATACATCTGTCACTATATCCCTCATATTATACATCTGTCACTATATCCCCCTCATATTATACATCTGTCACTATATCCCCCTCATATTATACATCTGTCACTATATCCCTCATATTATACATCTGTCACTATATCCTCCTCATATTATACATCTGTCACTATATCCCCCTCATATTATATATACATCTGTCACTATATCCCCCTCATATTATATATCTGTCACTATATCCTCCTCATATTATACATCTGTCACTATATCCTCATATTATACATCTGTCACTACATCCCTCATATTATACATCTGTCACTATATCCTCCTCATATTATACATCTGTCACTATATCCTCCTCATATTATACATCTTACACTATATCCCCCTCATTCTATACATCTATCACTATATCCCCTTCATATTATACATCTGTCACTATATCCTCATATTATACATCGGTCACTATATCCCTCATATTATATATCTGTCAATATATCCCCCTCATATTATACATCTGTTACTATATCCCTCATATTATACATCTGTCACTATATCCCTCATATTATACATCTGTCACTATATCCCTCATATTATACATCTGTCACTATATCCCTCATATTATACATCTGTCACTATATTGCTCTCATATTATACATATGTTACTATATCCTCATATTATACATCTGTTACTATATCCTCATATTATACATCTGTCACTATATCCCTCATATTATACATCTGTTACTATATCCTCATATTATACATCTGTCACTATATCTACCTCATATTATACATCTGTCACTATATCCCCCTCATATTATACAACTGTCACTATATCCCCCTCATATTATACATCTGTCACTTTATCCTCCTCATATTATACATCTGTCACTATATCCCCCTCATATTATACATCTGTCACTATATCCTCATATTATACATCTGTCACTACATCCCTCATATTATACATCTGTCACTATATACTCCTCATATTATACATCTGTCACTATATCCCTCATATTATACATCTGTCACTATATCCCCCTCATATTATACATCTGTCACTATATCCCCCTCATATTATATATCTGTCACTATATCCCCCTCATATTATACATCTGTCACTTATTAAAGTAATTCTATCATTTAAAAATAAGCATTGCCCAATCAATTGTATGTTTCCAAAGCACAAAGTATTTTATTTTAGCAGATGTAAATAGTCAACAATTCGATACATTATTATATTATGATAAAGTACAGTACAGCACAGCCAATACCAAAAGATAAATACATACCAATGCAATCGCATGCGCTCGCTGCGCACCCACGGGACCCGGTGGACAGTATATCTGTTAGAATACTGTGTCAGAGTTGACTGAGAGCCAGGGGGTGTGCAGCGATGATTATATACAGTACAGTGTTACACTTGAACAATAGAGATGACGTACATTGTTTCTATAGGTCCAGACGTTGGGTGGGTCCAGGGTAAACAGATCATAGGTTGATTCAATCTAAGGAATCCAAAGGTGGGGGTCGTCTCTCCAGGGGGTCTGCTCCTTTCATAGCCAGCATCATACAAAGGATTATTCCCAATAACTAAAGTATGCAATGTGCGATCTCTTCGCCGACTGCACCGGACAGCTGCTGATGATTAGGGGATCAATATGATATCAGGCATGACACCTTTCCTATAACCATCTGTCACTATATCCCTCATATTATACATCTGTCACTATATCCCCCTCATATTATACATCTGTCACTATATCCCCCTCATATTATACATCTGTCACTATATCCCCCTCATATTATACATCTGTCACTATATCCCTCTCATATTATACATCTGTCACTATATCCCCCTCATATTATACATCTGTCACTATATCCTCATATTATACATCTGTCACTATATCCCCCTCATATTATACATCTGTCACTATATCCCCCTCATATTATACATCTGTCACTATATCCCCCTCATATTATACATCTGTCACTATATCCCCCTCATATTATACATCTGTCACTATATCCCTCATATTATACATCTGTCACTATATCCCTCATATTATACATCTGTCACTATATCCCCCTCACAATATACATCTGTCACTATATCCTCATATTATACATCTGTCACTATATCCCCCTCATATTATACATCTGTCACTATATCCCCCTCATATTATACATCTGTCACTATATCCCCCTCATATTATACATCTGTCACTATATCCCTCATATTATACATCTGTCACTATATCCCCCTCATATTATATATCTCTCACTATATCCCCCTCATATTATACATCTGTCACTATATCCCCTCATATTATACATCTGTCACTATATCTTCATATTATACATCTGTCACTATATCCCCCTCATATTATACATCTGTCACTATATCCCTCATATTATACATCTGTCACTATATCCTCATATTATACATCTGTCACTATATCCTCATATTATACATCTGTCACTATATCCCTCATATTATACATCTGTCACTATATCCTCATATTATACATCTGTCACTATATCCCTCATATTATACATCTGTCACTATATCCCTCATATTATACATCTGTCACTACATCCCTCATATTATACATCTGTCACTATATCCTCCTCATATTATACATGTTACACTATATCCCCCTCATATTATACATCTGTCACTATATCCCCCTCATATTATACATCTGTCACTATATCCTCATATTATACATCTGTCACTATATCCCCCTCATATTATACATCTGTCACTATATCCCTCATATTATACATCTGTCACTATATCGCCTCATATTATACATCTGTCACTATATCCTCATATTATACATCTGTCACTATATCCCCCTCATATTATACATCTGTCACTATATCCCTCATATTATACATCTGTCACTATATCCTCATATTATACATCTGTCACTATATCCCCCTCATATTATACATCTGTCACAATATCCCTCATATTATACATCTGTCACTATATCCCTCATATTATACATCTGTCACTATATCCCCCTCATATTATACATCTGTCACTATATCCCTCATATTATACATCTGTCACTATATCCTCATATTATACATCTGTCACAATATCCCCCTCATATTATACATCTGTCACTATATCCCTCATATTATACATCTGTCACTATATCCCTCATATTATACATCTGTCACTATATCCTCCTCATATTATACATCTGTCACTATATCCCTCATATTATACATCTGTCACTATATCGCCTCATATATACATCTGTCACTATATCTCATATTATACATCTGTCACTATATCCCCCTCATATTATACATCTGTCACTATATCCCTCATATTATACATCTGTCACTATATCCTCATATTATACATCTGTCACTATATCCCCCTCATATTATACATCTGTCACTATATCCCTCATATTATACATCTGTCACTATATCGCCTCATATTATACATCTGTCACTATATCCTCATATTATACATCTGTCACTATATCCCCCTCATATTATACATCTGTCACTATACTCCTCATATTATACATCTGTCACTATATCCTCATATTATACATCTGTCACTATATCCTCCTCATATTATACATCTGTCACTATATCCCTCATATTATACATCTGTCACTATATCCTCATATTATACATCTGTCACTATATCCCCCTCATATTATACATCTGTCACTATATCCCTCATATTATACATCTGTCACTATATCCTCATATTATACATCTGTCACTATATCCTCCTCATATTATACATCTGTCACTATATCCTCATTTTATACATCTGTCACTATATCCCCCTCATATTATACATCTGTCACTATATCCTCCTCATATTATACATCTGTCACTATATCCCTCATATTATACATCTGTCACTATATCCCTCATATTATACATCTGTCACTATATCCTCCTCATATTATACATCTGTCACTATATCCCTCATATTATACATCTGTCACTATATCCCCCTCATATTATACATCTGTCACTATATCCCCCTCATATTATACATCTGTCACTATATCCTCATATTATACATCTGTCACTATATCCCTCATATTATACATCTGTCACTATATCCTCCTCATATTATACATCTGTCACTATATCCTCATATTATACATCTGTCACTTTATCCTCCTCATATTATACATCTGTCACTATATCCCCCTCATATTATACATCTGTCACTATATCCTCATATTATACATCTGTCACTACATCCCTCATATTATACATCTGTCACTATATACTCCTCATATTATACATCTGTCACTATATCCCTCATATTATACATCTGTCACTATATCCCCCTCATATTATACATCTGTCACTATATCCCCCTCATATTATACATCTGTCACTATATCCCTCATATTATACATCTGTCACTATATCCTCATATTATACATCTGTCACTATATCCCCCTCATATTATACATCTGTCACTATATCCCTCATATTATACATCTGTCACTATATCCCTCATATTATACATCTGTCACTATATCCTCCTCATATTATACATCTGTCACTATATCCCTCATATTATACATCTGTCACTATATCCTCCTCATATTATACATCTGTCACCTATATCCTCATATTATACATCTGTCACTATATCCTCCTCATATTATACATCTGTCACTATATCCCTCATATTATACATCTGTCACTATATCCCCCTCATATTATACATCTGTCACTATATCCCCTCATATTATACATCTGTCACTATATCCCTCATATTATACATCTGTCACTATATCCCCCTCATATTATACATCTGTCACTATATCCCTCATATTATACATCTGTCACTATATCCCTCATATTATACATCTGTCACTATATCCCTCATTATTATACATCTGTCACTATATCCCCTCATTTTATACATCTGTCACTATATCCCCCTCATATTATACATCTGTCACTATATCCTCCTCATATTATACATCTGTCACTATATCCCTCATATTATACATCTGTCACTATATCCCTCATATTATACATCTGTCACTATATCCTCCTCATATTATACATCTGTCACTATATCCCTCATATTATACATCTGTCACTATATCCCTCATATTATACATCTGTCACTATATCCCCCTCATATTATACATCTGTCACTATATCCTCATATTATACATCTGTCACTATATCCCTCATATTATACATCTGTCACTATATCCTCCTCATATTATACATCTGTCACTATATCCTCATATTATACATCTGTCACTTTATCCTCCTCATATTATACATCTGTCACTATATCCCCCTCATATTATACATCTGTCACTATATCCTCATATTATACATCTGTCCTACATCCATATATACATCTGTCACTATATCTCCTCATATTATACATCTGTCACTATAATCCCTTCATATTATACATCTGTCACTATATCCCCCTCATATTATACATACATCTGTCACTATATCCCCCTCATATTATACATCTGTCACTATATCCCTCATATTATACATCTGTCACTATATCCCCCTCATATTATACATCTGTCACTATATCCTCATATTATACATCTGTCACTATATCCCTCATATTATACATCTGTCACTATATCCCCTCATATTATACATCTGTCACTATATCGCCTCAATATTATACATCTGACACTATATCCTCATATTATACATCTGTCACTATATCCCTCATATTATACATCTGTCACTATATCCCCCTCATATTATACATCTGTCACTATATCCCCCTCATATTATACATCTGTCACTATATCCCTCATATTATACATCTGTCACTATATCCTCATATTATACATCTGTCACTATATCCCTCATATTATACATCTGTCACTATATTCCTCATATTATACATCTGTCACTATATCCCTCATATTATACATCTGTCACTATATCCTCCTCATATTATACATCTGTCACTATATCCTCCTCATATTATACATCTGTACACTATATCCCCCTCATATTATACATCTGTCACTATATCCCCCTCATATTATACATCTGTCACTATATCCCCCTCATATTATACATCTGTCACTATATCCCCCTCATATTATACATCTGTTACTATATCCCTCATATTATACATCTGTCACTATATCCCTCATATTATACATCTGTCACTATATCCCCTCATATTATACATCTGTCACTATATCCCTCATATTATACATCTGTCACTATATCCTCCTCATATTATACATCTGTCACTATATCCCCCTTATATTATACATCTGTCACTATATCCTCCTCATATTATATATCTTACACTATATCCCCCTCATATTATACATCTGTCACTATATCCTCATATTATACATCTGTCACTACATCCCTCATATTATACATA